>NC_141135.1:74560297-74714047 GCF_053477565.2 Lygodium microphyllum
TTCACGACCAGAAGACCATAAGATTGATTTAATCCCTGGCACACAACCACCTTGCAAAGCACCATATAGGCACAATCAAATAGAGCAAAAAGAAATCCAGAGTCAAGTTGAAGAATTACTAAATAGAGGTTTAAATCGACCTAGCAGTTCTCCATTCGGTGCACCTGTACTCTTAGTCAAGAAAAAGAATAATACCTATCGTATGTGTATTGACTACCGAGCTTTAAACAAGATCACTGTAAAGAATAGGTATCCTATACCTAGAGTTGATGACCTTATGGACAAACTGCAAGGATCTTCTATATTTAGTAAAATTGACCTTAAGTCTGGATATCATCAGGTGAGGCTAGATAAATCTGACATATTTAAGACTACATTCAGAACACAGTTTGGCCATTACGAATTCTTAGTCATGCCATTCGGATTGACTAATGCACCTGCCACCTTCAGTAGAATGATGAACCGTATCTTTCTGAAATATCAATATTGTGTGATTGTTTTCTTTGATGATATTTTAGTGTTTAGTCAAAGTGAGAAAGAGCATTATGAGCATTTATCATTAGTTTTTCAATTACTGAAAGAAAATCAATTGTTTGCAAATCCTGAAAAGAGTGAATTCTTTAAGACAGAAATTGAGTATTTAGGTCATATTGTATCAAAAGAAGGAATTAAAGTTGATCCTAACAAAATTGATGCAATATTGCATTGGCCTGTTCCTAAAAATGTGCATGAATTACGCTCATTCCTTGGTCTTGCTAGTTTCTATAGGAAGTTTGTACGTAATTTTTCATTACTTGCTTTACCATTAACAAAACTTCTTAAGAAAGGAATTGTTTATCAATGGACTGAAACTCAGCAGAAATCCTTTGACTTACTGAAACGTGCATTAACCAATGCCCCTGTTCTACAATTGCCTGACTTTAATAGACCATTCTTTCTAGTTGTGACCGATGCTAGCGGATCAGGAATAGGAGCCGTACTAATGCAAGACAATCATCCAATAGCATATTCTAGTTCTAAGCTGAAACCCTCTGAGCTGAAATATTCCACTTATGACAAAGAACTATTAGCAGTTGTACAAGCATTAAGACAGTGGAAACACTACTTAATGGGTTCAGAATTCATGATAAAGACCGACCATCAAAGCATTAGACATTTACTTAGCCAACCCCAAATTTCTGACCATCATATCAAATGGGCTTTCTTCATTCAAAGTTTTCATCCTATCATTCAATACCAACCTGGAAAAGAAAATGTAGTTGCTGATGCATTGAGTAGAAGACCTGCCATTCATAATATTTCTGTCATATCTTTTGATTCTTTGATTGCTATGAAAGATACATATCACCAGGATATTACCTTTCATTCTGATTGGCAAAAATTAGTTCAAAATAATTTTATTCCTGTTGATTCATTCTCATATAATGATGGATTTATGTTTTTTGAAAAGAGATTGTGTGTTACTATTCCATTCCGATCTTTTGTTTTGAATGAAATACATTGTCCCCCTTGATGCCAGGAGGCATATTCCACGGTGGATTCCGTGAGGTTTTACGGTGGATTCCGTAAACTTAGATGACCGGGGCTCATACACAAAGAGGATTCTTTGTGCGAGAAGTTGATAGGGATGACTGTCCTTTTCAGGCGTTTCATTAATTTAGTGTGTACATGGGTGATTCCATAGCGGGTGATTCTGCAAAATGCATATTAAATTAATAAACGTTTATGAGTTTAGAGTGCGCACTCGTAATAAATTAAGGTTAGGATTTATTTCTAACCAGTTGATTTATTTATGTAGCTGAAGACTGCTAGGTATTCACTTTTGTCGGTTTAATTGTATTATTTTACTAACGATTGTGAATGCTTCAGTTGATGTGTAGAGATAGCAGCAGGTGGCGGAGGAAAGCATTGGAGTCTAGCAAGTATTCGACCTTTGGATTATATTTTGATAGGCGCCACGCCTATATTTTGTTATGTCTATTGAGACATTGATTATTGATTATTATTTTGTATGCGCCTTTGCGCACAGATATGTTATTTCTATTTGGACATTGTGTTGGGCGTGCCAGACTCTATGGGCACCGTCCATTAGCTTTATTTCCTATTTTTGTAGAAAGCAAACTCAAAAGCTAAAAGCTTGTCATATTTTTGTAAATTGGGCTATTATTGAGCATGAAGATGGAAATATACATAAAATACATGCTTTGTGAAGCGCTCACACAAGGCATGGGGGGAGATTGAACCCAATTGGTCTCTTGCTTCTTGTCGTTCATGCTTTTACATTGTTTTTTGTGCAAAAAGGTAGAGTTCATTGTTCTTGGGGACCTTCCGAGATTCACTACGTGAGCATACTGTGTCCGATCTGCGCATCACTTTTTGGAAAAATCATTCCTAGGATAAGAAGTAAAAGCTGAAGACATAAATTAACCTTTGTGTTCACCTTGCACTTACAGGGCTAATTGAAAAAATGGAACCATTAGAAGAGATAGCAAATTAGCTACTCACATTAACCCAGTAAATATAGAAAAATACAATTACAAAGCTAGCTACATCAGCATCATCTCATATCCCCTCAGCAATCACATCAGGTAATGTAACAGATTGATTAAACTTCTCTAACAAAAGATTGCACAAAGGATGGACATCACAATTTTCATCTCCCTCCACTAGAACATTGAATATGCACACTTTTGTCAAAGGAAAAGAAAAGGAGATTACACCTACTAGAGAAGGTACCTCCAAATCTACAGATGACCCTACCACACCAATACTTCCTGAACAGGATTTGTTTTGTTATAACTTACGGGATACAGACTATCCAGAAGACATCCTACAACAAATACATTATATCTATTGTCAACCCATTGGTTCATGGTCACACCAACCACAAGCTCCAACATTGTTTCAAATGGCTATTGAACCAAGCTCTACATCAATGGAATTATCTGAATATCTAGAGTTTATGTTTCGAGATTGGTCAGACACTAACTACAAAATAGCCTTTGATGAAGTAGATCTGGATCTAGAAAAACTCAAAAAGAAAAGAGAATAAAACAAGATTTTGGATCAAATGCCCCTATGCATTGATCTAGAAGAGCAGGACAATGAGGATTTTACTCGCCAAGTTCACAACAGACTAAATTTAAGAATCCTAGGTGAGAATATAAAGTAAAATCTACCACATCTTCGTTCATTGGAAATACCTGCATGGTATTATAGAGATCAAGCTTACTTTCAAAAACATATGGCGTATGCTATCACATCTTCAGATGAAGACGGTGAAAGTGTGATAGAAGAAGAATTCACACCAATCAACCCTCATAGGTCCAAATCCCCTACATCTATCCTTAGAGCCCAAACTCATCATCAACAATCTACTTTGGCTACTGCAAATCTACCAGTAAATGCCACAAGCACAACTTCTACCTCAAAGACTTCTTATAATGATTTCTATAAGAAGATCGGAGCACATGAAAAGGTCGGATCATTTCCTATTTGGTCAATTAATGGGAAAACATCAAAAGAAATCAAATTGCTGATTTACATGATGCATGCCTATGTTGACCAAAGAATAGTTGAAAAATCACAAATAAGCAAAATCGACATTCTTAATGCACTCACTCATGGTTTTGTGGGAGGCCTCAAAAATTGGTGGACATCAATGCATCCAAAGGTAAAATTAGCTATTTTACAAAACCCAGATCCTGTCCAAATCCTTTTTGAATTGCTACTAGGAAAATTAGTAGAAAAAAAATTAGATGATGTATTAGAGGCCAGAGAAGCATTTTTTAAATCCAAATTATGTGATCCACGAATGTATAAAGAATACCTCATTTATATGAGAGATGTTTTGTACGAAGGTCTAGGTGCCCATGATATCACAATGAAAGAACATCTATTTTGTTCTTTCCCAGAACCTATCCCCTTTTATTGTAAACAGGAAATGAAAAATGAAAACATGGATTTTAATGATACCGTTGGTCAGATAATTCAGACCATTGAGCGGACAATTAAAGAATTCTGTCATCTTGAGAAGATGACCCAACCAAACCAAAAGTTTCCACAATCTTTCTCCAAGCAAGCTCATAGATTTGATATAGATTTTGGATGTGATAAATGTAACTGTGGCAACAACTACAAGTACAGCCATCGGCATTGCCATTGGCATTCTTCCAGGCATCACAGAAACTACTTCCACTCTAAATCTTACAACAAGGATTATGACAATGGTCATAAGTCTTCTTGGGATTCAAGAGAATCCTATAGACATAGAAAATGCAAGTTTTAGCACGAGTATGACAAGTACAAAGAGAACCAAAAAGAGTCAAAGAAAAAGGATCTCAAGCATTTCATATGTGGAAGTTCTACTCATTTGGCAAACAAATGTCCTAAGAAAGGAAAAGAGAAGAACAATTCAGCTAAGATCAATATGCATCACTTTGAGTTTGACTCATCAGACTACTCTACAGAATACTCCACAGACACTGAAAGTGTTTATTCCTATGATCACGCTACTTGTAGTAAAGAAGATTCAAGAGTTTCAAAATCAAGTGAATCATTCACTGATTCAAACACAGAATCAGAACCACAACAGTCTTGGCATACATCACAAGAATCTTCGCAAAGAGATACTTCACAAGAAGACATAGTTTCAGATGTTACTAAAAATACAGATGAAGGCACAATCAACCCAGCAAACTTTCACCCTGTTAATGTTCACAAAACATACTTCCCAGGTGAACATAAAGGTAAATTTATGTCTTCAGAATTTACTTCTTATCCCAGGAATGATTTTTCCAAAAAGTCAAAAGTTAAACAAGTCAAAGTTGCTTCCAATTAGTCATCAAGCGAATCTAACACGTCAAATGCCTCTTCATCCAAGCACAAGAAGCAGAAGAATAAAATCAGGTAGGAGTTCTTTACTAATCCACATGATTTACCCAAACTAGGAACTCTAGGACTAGAGACTAAAAGTCAAGCCAACATGTTCGTGCCACATAAATTGGAGAACATTCAACAACCCAAGAAAGCATTACAACTGCTTCAATCCTTGTGATCCAAGACAAGTGCTACTCAACAAACAGGTGAAGAAATGATCAATGCTTTCATTCAAGTGCAGCAAGAAATTCATTCACTATGCAAAGTGTATAGAAGAATTCTTTCTAGTAAGAAAGAATTAGCTAGAGGTACAACATCCATACTTAGAGATCTTCAAGATATACCATCCACCTCTCAAGATCAAGTTACTTCCCTACCAATAGCTCCTATCAACCAGATCAGGCTATCCAGTTCATCGCAGACTTTCAAAGTCAATGCATTGGACACAGGCAGCCCCATTCCTATGGTATGCGTCCAACTCAAAAACCAACCCCAATTTTCTTTGTATGTAGATGCTCTACTTGATCTTGGAGGCTTCTTCCACCCCGTACTCAAATTGTTGGTTTAGTATGCACAAAAAGAATGGGGCTTTGAGATTTATTCAAGACATGCAACTGGTCAATAAAGTGACCATAAGAAATGTGGGTGCAGGTCATGTGGTTGATGAATTTGTAGAGGCTTTTGCAGGCAGAGCGATCTATTCTTTGGGTGATCTTTACTTGGGTTATGATCAGTTTCAGCTTGCAATTGAAAGCAGGGATATCACAACCATGAAGACTTCTTCGGGGTTAGTACAGATGTGTACTCTCCCACAGGGTGCAACAAACTCAGTGACACACATGACAAATGCTATGAATAGGGTACTCAGGGATTTTATACCACAATTGACTATGCCCTTCTTGGATGATGTTCCAATCAAAGGGTGTGCAGTAGATGAAAAGAATGAAGAGATGGATGCTCATGGATGCAGATAGTTTGTTGCAGACCATATTGTGGATTGTGAGAGGATTTTGGCACGTCTAGAAGAGGTGCATTTAACTCTTTCTAGAAAAAAGTATGTCTTTGGAGTTGTAGAGGTTTTGATTGTTGGGAATGATAGAATGCAAGATGTATGCATGAATGTATCAGAGGTGCGTAGATTCTTGGGTGCATGTGTGTTCTCTTTGATACGGATTCCTCACTTTGCACATGTAGCCGATGCTCTTTATCAGCTTCTAAGGAAAGGTAAAAAATTTCATTGGGAAAGGAAACATCAGAAAGCAATGAAGAAATTGAAGCAACTCTTAAAATCTACTCCTACATTGAGAAAGGCTGACTATTCACATGAAAAGCCTATCATCATTACTATTGATATAAGCCCAATCAAGATTGGATGGGCAATTGGGCAAGATGATGAGGAAGGGCAAAGATATGCAATTCGCTTTGGTGCTAAAGTATTGACTAAATGACAGAGAAGATATCCATAGGTTAAAAGAGAATTATAGGGAATTGTGACAGCCCTTAAATGTGACAAGGAGTATTTTATGGGTGCTCATGTAGTCATTGAGACTGATTGTTTTCCGGTATTGGGTATGATTACTAGTTGTGCTACTCCGAACATTGCTATGCTTCAATGGATTGCATACATCAAATCTTTGAACCCTGAATTTCAGCATATTGCAGGAAGAGATAACCCAGTGTGGCAGCCATGTTATCTCAAGCACGTTGTGAGAATAAAGATGGGATGATGGATGAGGAGGAAGAACATGAATTTCTTATGACTGAAAATGATGTTGCAAGAGTGAATTTAGCAATGCAAGGTGTTGCTACAGCATTAACAGAAGCTTGGACAACAAAGAGAAGACACTTTAGATGTTTTATATCTTGTGTAGAAGTGTTTCTAGAAGACAAATATGCAGGAGAGTGGCTGAGAATTGGTCAATACCTCAGTACATTAACAAAGAGAGATGAATAGTCAAATGAGAAGTTTAAGAAAATCAAGAGGAAAGGGTATGGGTTTTTTTAAAAAGATGGATACTTATGGAAACATGCTAAAAAGAAACAGGGTATGCCATTGTGAGTTTTGGGTGACAGAGCTTCACAAGTAAAAGTAATGCAAGAATTTTATGAAAGATTGTGGGCTGGTCATAGAGGTGTTTGGGGTACTTTTACAAAGATCAAAGAAATATATTGGTGGCAAGGTATGTATAAGGATGTTTCTCACTTTGTGGAAACATGTACGACATGTCAAATGTATTCAACTGTGAGACATCGGGATGGATTGCAACCCACATATCCATTGTCTCTTCATTTTAAGTGGGTGGTGGATTTGGTCACAATGCCTATAGGTCTTTGGCAAATGAGGTATCTTGTGCTTGCTTGTGAATACTTGACTAATCAAGTGGAAGGGAAAGCTTTATGTACTAAGACAACAAATGCTGTGTGTACTTTTCTCTTAGAAGAGATCTTTTGTCGGTATGGCTGTGTGGGAAAATTTACAGCAGTTAGGGGTGAGTTGGATGCAGATGAAGCTCATGATTTCTTTGCATGGTTGGGGATAAAGCTTGCTTTAACTTCAGCCTATAACCCTGAAGGAAATGGAAAAAGTGAAAGAGGTCACCCACCTATTGTGAAGGCATTGGCAAAAGCATGTGGAGAGAGTGGCCACGATTGCTCCCTTATGCTTTGTGGGCTGACAGAACAACTCATAGTGTTGTTACAAGATACATGCCTTAAGAATTGATGTATGGTTAAAAACCTATCATGCCGATAGAAGAGATGACAGTCACGTGGAGTGTGTTACCTTGGGAGGAGGAGTTGAATCGATAGGAGTTGTTGGCCTAACACATTAGAAGAGATGACAGTCACATGGAGTGTGTTACCTTGGGAGGAGGAGTTGAATCGAGAGGAGTTTTTGGCCTTACGCATTAGACAGTTGGAAAGAAAGTCAGAAGACATAGAGGCAGCAACTGCAAAGTTAAGGGTAGCAAAGATACAGAACAAAAAATGGTTTGACAAAAGACATAGACTGAGACCAAGAACCATACAAGATGGGGATTGAGTATTGGTTTATGATAGTAGTTTAGATAACCAGCATAGTGCCATATGTAAAGTTTCCAAAAGATGGTTTGGACCCTATGTGGTAAGACAGGTGTTTGATAATGCTACTTATGCATTAAATGAGCTGGATGGGATAGCCATCAAACTTCTCGTAGCAGGGAAAAGAATCAAATAATTCAAAAGGTAGGAATCTACTACCTATGAGTGTCAAGATTGTGGGAGAGAAGGAAGGAGTCTCACTTGAAGCTTTCTTGCTTGCACAATGGGGGAATACACACAAGGGTGGAGGCTGAAAACAGTTTTCCTCTTCTTAGTTGTGTAAGCCAACAGAACTCTAGTACAAAGAAATAGAAGAACCCTAGATATGGGTCTCAAACCAAACTCAACTAACTAAGGTGGCATACTAACTGAGCCACGAACTAGAGTAGATAAGGATAGCTATCATGTAGCTATTATTCAGGGGCGGTGTACCAACCGCATCTACAACTGACAAGTCGGTGACATAAATGCACAACGGTCACCCTGGCATATCACGAGTGGAGCTCGATATCTCAACACTCCCCCTCGAGCTCAATCCCAATTCCTGCACACCAAGCAGGTCTCTGAACTTGCGCAGCTTCTCTGCGCCCAATGCCTTCGTAAATATGTCAGCTTCCTGATCCTCTGTGCTAACATAAACTAGATCAATAAGACCTAGTAAAACCCTCTCTCGCACATAGTGATAATACACCTCAATGTGCTTTGTTCTAGCATGATAGACTGGGTTATTTGCCAAGTGTATACTACTCATGTTGTCACAATAAATGACAACTGGACCACATGTAGACTGATGCATATCATAAAGTAGCTTATGCAACCAAGCTACCTCACATGCAGCCATTGCTGCACCCCTGTACTCAGCCTCTGTGCTCGACAAGGCAACTGTAGGCTGTTTCTTGCTGCTCCAAGTGACTGTAGCACTCCCAAAAGAGAACACATATCCACTGGTAGATCGTCTATCAGAAATACTACCAGCCCAATCAGCATCAGTGTATCCATGCAACTGTATCTGAACCCCAGTCTCATAAAATAGTCCATACTGCAATGTGGACTTCACATACCTGAGTATGCGTCTAGCCGCATCCAAATGTGGTTTCCTTGGAGCCTGCATAAACTGACTTACCAATCCAACAACATAGCTCAAATCTGGCCTGGTAATAGTCATATAAATCAAGCTTCCTACTATGCGTTTGTACATAGTAGGGTCTTCCAGAAGCTCACCTGCATCTGCGCTCAGCTTCACATTCTGCTCCAAAGGAACTGAAATAGGCTTACAGCCTGTCATCCCATATTTGGATAGCATGTCCAATCCATACTGCCTCTGCAAGAGCTGTATCCCACTTGGTGATCTAATCACCTCAATGCCCAAGAAATAACGCAGCTCTCCCAAATCCTTCATCTCAAACTTCTGCTTCAATAGCATTTTCACATGAAGGATATCTTCATCACTGTCACCTGTCATAATCAAATCATCAACATAAATGACAAGTAGCATAATACCTTTCTCTGTTTTTCTCACATAAAGTGAGAAATCTGCCTTGGAAATCTGAAAGCCAATAGTGACAAGATACTGTCCTATCTTGTCAGACCATGCTCTAGGTGCTTGCTTCAAGGCATACAAAGCTTTCTTCAACCTGCAAACAAACTCAGGATGAACAGCATGCACATAACCTGGTGGCTGCTCCATATAGACCTCTTCTTGCAAATCACCATGCAAGAAGGCATTCTTTACATCCATCTGATGTAAAGACCATCCCTTTGATGCAGCCATAGCAATGACTGCTCTTACGGTTGCCATCCTTGCAACCGGACTGAATGTTTCTTCATAGTCAATGCCATATGTTTGTGCATACCCCTTGACTACTAATCTTGCCTTGTATCTGTTCACAGAACCATCAGCATTGTGCTTCACCTTATAAACCCACTTACAGCCAATTGCATTCTTACCTTTAGGCAAAGGTACCAATTCCCATGTAGTGTTTGCTTCCAAGGCATCCATTTCTTCATCCATGGCTTTCTCCCATTTTTCTTTTCCCATGGCTTGCTCAAAAGAAGTGGGTTCTGGTTCCTGTATCACCTTGACCATATATGCATAGTGAATGGCTGTAAATCCATCATATTTCAGCCTATCCACAGGATACCTAACTCTGGTAGACCTGCGCAAAGTGGGTTCACTCCCAGGTGCTCTCAAAACATCCATGGTCTTCCTTACTCCAGGTGTAACAATAGAAGGAATACCCAACTCATCATCAATGCTCTGTTCTGAGCCACTGGATTCACCATCCACATAAGAGTGACCTGCATTCACATCAAACATGGGCTGATCAACCTTCTCTTTTCCTTTTCGTGATACCTGCATACCACTATCTGCATTACTTTGAGAAGATTCTCCTGATCTCAATCTGCCTGTCCATGGCGAAGAGTGTGAACCACTGCTAGAGGACGCTCCAGGTCCACTAATATTTTGTGACTGCTGCTGTGAATTCTGTGCAGCATTACCATTTTGTGCATCTACATCATCAATCACATTTACTGGTTTATACCAGCTACTCATCTCATCAAAAACAACATCTCTGCTCACTGTAAACTTACGAGTAGAAGGGTTATAGCATCTATACCCTTTTTGCTGCAGAGAGTAACCAATAAAGATGCACTTCTCAGCTTTTGGATCCAACTTGGATCTCAGCTCATCTGGCACATGTACATAGGCAATGCAACCAAAAATTTTCAAATGAGAAATATCTGGTTTTCTACCAGTATACCTCTCCTCTGGAGTCATTCCATGTATTGCTGCAGTGGGAGTCCTGTTCATTATGTAGACTGCTGTAGCAACTGCTTCAGCCCAATAAAAATCTGGCAAGTCTTTTTCATTGAGCATGGCACGAGATACCTCTCCAATATGCCTGTTTTTCCTTTCTGAAATTCCATTTTGTTGTGGGGTATAACTGCATGAATATTGCTGCTTTATGCCATGCTCCTGCAAGAACTTTGCAAACTCATTTGAGAGGTACTCTCTCCCTCCATCTGACCTCAGGCATTTTATTTGCAGACCTGTTTCTTTTTCAGCCATAGCTTTAAGGGTTTTGAAATGCCCAAAAACTTCACTTTTCTTTTTCATAAAATACACCCAAACTTTTCTGCTATAGTCATCAATAAAAGTGACAAAATAATGACAGCCTCCAAGAGATGCAGCTTTAGTAGTCCACACATCAGAGTGGATTAATTCCAATGGCTTCTCACTCTCTTGAACATGTCTAGGAAATGGTTTCCTTGCCTGTTTTCCAAACTGACAGGCTTCACATACCTTATGCATTTCTGCAACCTTGAATTTTGGCAATCCTGCAACAATATTTTGGGCCTGCATTGATTTAAGTCGCTGTACATTAACATGACCAATGCGTTTATGCCAGATATCAATATCTGCAACTACACCGGTCCCATGTGCAAACATTGCTGCACTCAATTCAGACATGTCTGCATCCAATGTAAACATTCTGCCCTTCTTCTTTCCTTTTGCTATCAAGCGACCTTTATTTTTCATATCCTCAACAAAGCATCCATGAGGATTAAATCTGACCTGCAAGCCCTGCTCAACCATTTGACCGACAGAAACCAGATTCTTGGTGATATTCGGGACATGAAATACATCGGACAGGTATTTCTTTTTCCCATCCTGCATAGACAAGGGAATTTTTCCAATCTGCACAATAGGATGTGCAGTATCATCACCAGTCTCCACAAATCCTGGTTTTTCCATTTTCCTTGCATCCTCCATCCATTCTGCATGACCTGTCATGTGGTTTGATGCACCTGAGTCAACATACCATACATCATTGCTTTCTTCTGCACTTGTCACAGAATTGTTCATGTGCTGCACCATGAACAAATGCTCATTTCTGTCATCACCCTGTCTGCTAGAAGATGCATAATTCCCTTGTTGCAGTTTTCCATTCATGATGTCATTCTGCTTTTTATAGCAGTCTTTAGCCATATGACCCATTTTACCACAGTAGTAGCATTCAACATTACTGTTTGCATTTTGACCTCTTTGCCATCCACCACGACCTCTTTGGCTCCCCCTGCCTCTAGAGTTACCACGTCCTCCTCCATAGGACTGGTTTTCTTGAGTTTGCTGCATATTCTGATTTCTACCACGGCCTCCAAATCGGCCTCCTCTACCTCTGCCTCTACCTCTTCCAGCATTTGAGTAGAAGACAGCTTCTTTTGAAGTTCCTCCTGAAGAAGATGCACCACCATTTCTCTGTTCCTCAGAAATTAGAAGAGCAATCAACTCCTCAAAATCAGGAAATCTTTCACGAACTGAAATGGATGTCCGAAACTGTGCATAATCCTTTCCTAGACCATTCAAGGTCACAGAAACTAAATCATCATCTTCCACTGGTGACCCAATGGAAGCAAGTGCATCTGCAATCTTCTTCACCTTCATATGGTAGTCGTTGATGCTCATATTTTCTCTTTGCACATTGTGCAACTCTTGCTTGAGCTGCATTTTCCTGGCTTGCGTATTTGTGCTATACATTTTTGACAAAGTATCCCATGCCTCCTTTGGCGTACTTGCATCCTGAATATGCATAATCATAGAGTCTGAAATGCTGATAGACAGCCAATACATAACTTTCCTGGCTCTCTCATGCCATGCTTTAAATGCCTGCATTTGCTGTTGATTGGGAACATCAGGAAGAACTGGTTCTTCTTCATTTCCTGCAACAAATTCCCAATATCCTTTTCCCATAAGGAAATTCGTCATTCTAAACTTCCATGCTTGGAAGTTGTTCTTGTCAAGCTTTTCAGTGACAATCTGTGAAAGAGAATCAGATGCCATTACAGAAGACTGCAAAAAATTCTGTCACTGCAAAAACCACAGCTTCACCCTCACAAGGGAAAATCTGCAAAACTTGCGAAAGTGGTATTTGACCACACAGTCACTTCCTAGTGACGATTTTGCATCAACAGGCAACAGGGATGATTCTGTAACTCCCTATGTCTCTGCGCACAAGCATACAATGCAATTTTTACAGTAACTATTCACCGACCTGTAGAACAGTGGCTGCACAGCATAAAACTGGGCCTTTTCCTGAGTGCGTGCAGAAAACTTCCTCCTCCAAAACAGGCCCCGAAATGGCCTCAAATAAAAAAAAAACAAGGTCGCCGAGGGCTAAAGCCCTCTCCCGCAGCATATACTGCCCTCTTGCTTCACCGCGAAGGGCGTCTCAACCTGAGACAATGCACTCCTGCACTTTCCGGCTGTGCTACCTGCAGAGATCTGCTCCCAAAACAGAAAATGAAAGCAACACTGCTCCTCTTACCAGAACACCGCGAGCTTGGCTTGCTTTCTTGAGCTCCTTACCACGAACAAGGCTCTGATACCATGTCAAGATTGTGGGAGAGAAGGAAGGAGTCTCACTTGAAGCTTTCTTGCTTGCACAATGGGGGAATACACACAAGGGTGGAGGCTGAAAACAGTTTTCCTCTTCTTAGTTGTGTAAGCCAAAAGAACTCTAGTACAAAGAAATAGAAGAACCCTAGATATGGGTCTCAAACCAAACTCAACTAACTAAGGTGGCATACTAACTGAGCCACGAACTAGAGTAGATAAGGATAGCTATCATGTAGCTATTATTCAGGGGCGGTGTACCAACCGCATCTACAACTGACAAGTCGGTGACATAAATGCACAACGGTCACCCTGGCATATCACGAGTGGAGCTCGATATCTCAACAATGAGTTGCCAGAATTGGAAGAAAATAGTGGTCCTGATACAGGGGCTAGCCAAGAAGATATGAAAGATGAAGAAGTAAAGGATATTGTTGCAGAGGATGAGGAGGACTCAGAATCTAGTGACAACTAGGATTTTGGCACATACTGGAGGATGTGCAGGTTCAGAGGGGATAGATGTCGTGATGTTATGAGGACATAGTGTGAAAAAGTATGGAATGCATCATCATCCGACTTCTTTATTGATCTAGAGAGTCAATGTGATCTGAGTCATTAGTACTAGCAAGAGTTGCATGGATTATCCAAAAATACTAGATTTTTGGATAATTTTAGCCTATTTTTGATATGATTTATTGTAAAAAATCTGAAAAAGTTAGAAAAAGCTTCTAGATTAGGATGGCATGCAAAAAGCTAGTTGCTTTTTCAGCCAATTATGGGATTTTCACAAGAGGGACAGATTGACAAAATTGCGCGCATCGCGATCACTATAAACAGGCCGAAAATTGCTTATTGAACTGAAAGAAGAAGAAGGAGTGATCTGGGAGATCCGTGACTAGGTGTCCTGGAGTTTCACCCCCCTTTTGGAGCCAACAAAGCCATCAGATTTGGGTTTCGAGCAGCAGAGAAGGAGTTGTAATTTTTATGCACGTTTTGTTCTACGAAGGAGCTCTAGGAGATCTAATGCGTGGAGATTGCTTTTGAGTAGTGCGAAGATTCCAGGTTCTTTCAATACATATTGATTCAATTCATTGTGATTTGTCTTTGTAGTGTTTACCACTTGGGTATTCTCTATCTTCTCTTCCATCTCCTATCTCTACTTCCTTCTACTTCTGATCCCCGGTGGATTCGACCTTTCGACAAAAACCCCTTCGACACCACACATCTAGCAGTCCAATATAGAATGGTCTTTAGATGCATGTCTCTAGCCATCCCTAGATTCATTGAAGGAGTAAACTCTTGAAAAGATAAAGGGCAAACTATCATTATGAAATTAGATGAGATCACACAGAGGTTTCTACCAGACTGTGTTAATTGGTCTGATATAGAATTGCCTAATGAATGGTAGCTTGACATCACTTCCATTCAAAAAAGAATTACTTCCCCCAAAAATCATAAAAGATTCATCTTTCGTACTTGATGTCATTCAAGCCTTTGAATATGAAAATCACCAGTATAAGGAAGCTCCTTACCTGCGTCCCTAGGACAATAGTTCTTGGACAGCACAAGTTCAAGCATTCAATTGGACTCACCTTGCACTTACAGGGCTAATTGAAAAAATGGAATCATTACAACAGATAGTAGATCAGCTACTCACATTGACCCGAAAAATACATAAAAAATACAATTACAAATCCAGCTACATCAATATCAGCTCATATCCCCTCAGCAATACTACCCACATCAGGCAATGTAACGGATTGGTCAAACTTCTCTAACAAAAGATTGCACAAAGGATGGATATCACAATTTTCATCTCCCTCCACTCGAACATTGAATCTGCACACTTTTGTCAAAGGAAAAGAGAAGCAAATTATACCTACTGGAGAAGGTACCTCCAAATCTACTAATGACTCTACCACACCAATACTTTTGTTTTGTTATGAAAACTTGCAGGATACAGACTAGCCAGAAGACATCCTACAACAAATACATGATAACTATTGTCAACCCAGTGGTTCATGGTCACACCAACCATAGGCTCCAACATTGTTTCAAAAGCCTATTCAGCCAGGCTCTACAGCAATGGAATTATCTAAATATCTCGAGTTCATGTTTCCGGATTGGTCAGACACTAACTACCAAACAACCTTTGATGAAGTAGATCTAGATCTAGAAAATTTCAAAAAGCAAAGAGAAGAAAAAAAGATTTTAGATTAAATCCCCCTATGCATTGATCCAGAAGAATAGGATAATAAGGTTTTTACTTGCCGTGTTCACAACAGACTAGATTCCAGAATCCTAGGTGAGAGTATAGAGCAAAATCCACCACATCTTCCTTCTTTGGAAATACTTGTATGGTATTATAGAGATCAAGCTTACTTTCAGGAACATATGGCATATGCTACCACATCTTCAGAAGAAGATGGTGAAAGTGTGATAGAAGAAGAATTCACACCAATCAACCCTCATCGGTCCAAATCGCCTACATCTATCCTCAGAGCCTAGATGAATGCTCATAGTCATCATCATCGTCATCATCATCATCAACAAACTTTGGCTACTGCAACTCTACCAGTAAATTCCACAAACACAGCTTCTACCTCAAAGACTTCTTATAATGATTTCTATAAGAATATCAAAGTACATGAAAAGGTCGGATCATTTCCTATTTGGAAAATTGATGGGAAAACATAAGAAGAAATCAAATTGTTGATTTACATGATGTATTCCTATGTCGGGAAAAGAATAGTTGAAAAACCACAAACAAGAAAAATTGACATTCTTAATGGAGTCACTCCTGGTTTTGTGGGAGGCCTCAAAAATTGAAGGACATCAATACATCCACAGGTAAAATTAGCTATTGTACAAAACCCAGATCCTATCCAAATCTTTTTTGAATTGCTACTAGGAGAATTAGTAGGAAACAAATTAGATGATGTATTAGAGGCCGGAGAAGCATTTTTTAGACCACTCCAATTATTGTTGAATTATCAAACAACAAGAAGATCACGCTCATCCATGTGACTCAAGCCTATCTACATTTCGGCAATGTTAAAGTGCCCATTGAAATCCAATTAATGAGATAAATGCGGTACAATCTCTTAATCAGTTCTAATATACTTTAGCATCTTGTCCCTTATACTTTTTGGTGCAATCCTTTCGATATTTCTTACAAAGGTAAGAAGGCAGAGTTGCCTTTACTCCCCAAAGTTGGTAGAACAGCCGCTCCCATCTCTTTACACGGGAAAGCCTTTGCTTGTGTCTCATGAAAAAAGAATTGATTCTAAGGTGGTAATACAAGTACAGGAATACATGTGTCTATGCTTGCCCTTGTATGCGTCTAAACCTTCAATTAAAAATCCTGAAAGCTTTCGATTGATACGCGTAGAAAACGGGTAGGTTCAGCAGTTCAGTCCCAAGCCTATAAAAGGCTCTCATTGTAACTCACTGTGATACATAGATACAAGCATATACAAGAGAAGTTTTTACTCAGAGAGATGTCATCTTGCCTTGTGAAGCTTTCATTCTATCACTCTGTCTTGAAGCTCTATCCCACATTTCTACTGTCTCCATACCTTCTCATTCATACTCTACACGCTGTTTCGGCTTCATACGATCTGTTACTCTATGTGTTTGTTCTCTATGCTTACCTGTAGACCCTGTCTCGATCTTGTGGTCCTTTCTCTGTTGTGTTCCTCTGAAGTATCTCTTTGCGAAGATTCTTGTGATGTATGCCAAGGCTATTGCGGTTCTGACTCTGTGTCTGAATCATTGGATGATTCACTTGATTCTGAAACTCTTGAGTCTTCTTCACTGTTAGTAGTGTCATCATAAGAATAAACACTTTCAGTGTCTGTGGAGTACGTTGTAGAGTAGTCTAATGAGTCAGACTCAAAGTGATGCATATTGATCTTAATTGAACTATTCTGCTCTTTTTCTTTCTTAGGACATTTGTTTGCCAAGTGAGTAGAACTTCCGCATATGAAACACTTGAGATCCATTTTCTTTGACTCTTTTGGGTTCTCTTTGTACTTGTCATACTTCTACTGAGACTTGCCTTTTCTATGTCTGTTGGATTTTCTTGAATGCCTGGAATACTTATGACCATTGTCATAATCCTTCTTATAAGATTTAGAGTGGAATTAGTTTCTGTGATGCCTCGAAGAATTAGTTTCTGTGATGTCACAGTTACATTTGTCACATCCAAAATCTATATCAAATCTATGAGCTTTCTTGCAAACAGATTGTGGAAACTTTGGTTTAGTTCGGTAATCTTTTGAAGATGACAGACTTCTTTAATTGTCTACTCGATGGTCTGAATTATCTGACCAACGCTGTCTGTAAAATCCCTGTTTTCATTTTTCATTTTCTGTTTACAATAAAAGGGGATAGGTTCTAGGAAAGAACAAACTAGATTTTTTTTCATTGTGTTATAATGGGCACCTAGATCTTTGTACAAAAGGTCTCTCATATAAATGAGATATTCTTTATACATGCGTGGATTGCATAATTTGTATTAAAAAAATGCTTCTCTGGCCTCTAATACATCATCTAATTGTTTCCTACTCATTCTCCTAGTGCCAATTCAAAAAAGATTTGGAGAGGATCTTGGTTTTGTACAATAAACAAATTTTACCTTTGGATGTTTTGATGTCCACCAAATTTTGAGGCCTCCCACAAAACCATGAGTGACTACATTAAGAATGTCAATTCTGCTTGTTTGTGGTTTTTCAACTATTATTTGGCCGATGTAGGTATACATCATGTAAATAGAAAATTTGATTTCTTCTGATGTTTTCCCATCAATTGACCAAATAGGAAATGATCTGACCTTTTTAGGTACTCTGATCTTCTTATAGAAATAATTATAAGATGTCTTTGATGTAGAAGTTGTGCTTGTGGCATTTATTGGTAGAGTTGCAGTAGCCAAAGTAGATTGTTGATGATGATGATGACTGTGAGCATTCATCTAGGCTCTAAGGATAGATATAGGGGATTTGGACCTATGAGGGTTGATTGGTGTGAATTCTTCTTCTATCACACTTTCACCATCTTCACCTGAAGATGTGATAGCATAGGCCATATGTTCCTAAAAGTAAGCTTGATCTCTATAATACCATGTAGGTATTTTCAAAGAAGGAAGATGTGGTGGATTTTTCTCTATACTCTCACCTAGGATTCTGGAATTTAGTACGTTGTGAACATGGCACATAAAATCCTCATTGTCGTGTTCTTCTAGATCAATGCATAGGGGCATTTGATCTAAAATCTTGTTTTCTTCTATTTGCTTTCTGAGTTTTTTAGATCCAGATCTACTTCATCAAAGACTGTTTTGTAGTTAGTATCTAACCAATCCAAAAATATGAACTCTAGATATTTAGATAATTCCATTGTTGTAGAGCCTGGCTGAATAGGCTTTTGAAACAATGTTGGAGCCTGTGGTTTGTGTGACCATGAACTAGTGGATTGACAATAGATATCATGTATTTGTTGTAGTATGTCTTCTAGATATTATGTATCCTGCAAGTTTTCATAACAAAACAAATCATGTTCAGGAAGTATTGGTGTGGTAGGATCATCTGTAGATTTTGAGGTACCTTCTCCAGTAGGTATAATCTTCTTTTACTTTCCTTTGACAGAAGTGTACATATTCAATGTTCGAGTGGAGGAAGATGAAAATTGTGATGTTCATCCTTCGTGCAATCTTTTGTTAGAGAAGTTTGACCAATCTATCACATTGCCTAATGTGGGCACTATTGTTGAAGGAATATGAGCTGATGCTGATGTAGCTCGCTTTGTAATTGTATTTTTCTCTATTTGCTGGGTCAATGTGAATACGTGATCTACTATCTATTGTAATGATTCCATTTTTTCAATTATCCGTGTAAGTGCAAGGTGAGTCCAATTGACTACTTGAACTTCTGTTGTCCAAGAATTGTTGTCCTAGGGATGCAGGTAAGAAGCTGCCTTGTACTGGTGACTTTCATATTCAAAGTCTTTAATGACATTAAGTACGGAAGATGAAGCTTTTTCTATCAACTTATTGCAATGTTGGCAAATACCATGGATGACTAGATCATGGGAGCATGGTTGTGTATGGAATTTCAATGTGTTGGCTCTTTGAGAGGGAGAAATTCTCAATTGTGGTTGAATGATAGCTTTTGAAGATGAAGAGGATGACTCTTCTGGAAGAGAACTGTTGATCGTATATTTTTGAGGGAGCAATAGGGTTTTCCCTTTAATGTTCTATACTTTTATGATTTTAGGGGGAAGTAATTATTTTTTTCTAATGGAAGTGATGCCAAGCTGCCATTCATTAGGCAATTCTATATCAAATCAATTAACACAGTCTGGTAGAAACCTCTGTGTGATCTCGTCTGATTTCATAATGATAGTTTGCACTTTATCTTTTGAAGAGTTCACTCCTTCAATGAATCTAAGGATGGCTAGAGACATGCATCGAAACACCATTCTATATTGTACAGCTAGATGTGCAGACCAAGCCTTCATTTGGAGTCCCATTGTTCTAATATGAAACATGAGTAATTTTGGTAGATAGGGGTCATCTACGGATATTACATAGTTTGGTCTAAGCTCAAAGAACATTGGACCATTGGACAGCGATGACACTACAGCATCGACTATTATGTCATGCAGGTTTAGATGACGGATGTCTAATACAGCTGTCATATAGGATGCATTTAAACCTTTCCTAAATAGGGGTATGATACCTATAGCAATAGAATGAAGATGTATATAGGGGTATTCCTTCCTATTTTGTTTTTTTTGTATTTTCGGATAAATCAGTGACAGTAGATTGACATGCTGGTCTTTTGAGAGAGAGTCTCCGACAGTTAAAATACATTCCTCGATAAACATGGTTGAAGACTTGAACTTGAAGATCCCATTTTCTTTATAGATTTGTGATGCACCAATTTCAGGTAGAATCCATTTGGAGCTCGGCTGAGATTCATTAACGATGATGGTGGAGTTTCCCAGCGACTTGTATCTCTCTGACAGATGCTTGAATGCAGAGGAGAAAGTATTTCCAACTTGTTTGGAAGCCATGAGGACTTACTAGACTTGGGGAGGACGGAATGTTGTGAAGCAGCAACATGGCACACACAAAGCCTCAATGCTTGAGAATGAGCTAAACCTCTTGTGTCACTAACAACCTCACTTCACTTAAGCTGAGAAATAAAAACTCTGCTTTGATACCAATTCATAGAGAACACAAGGAAGACAACAAAGAAATGACCACAAAATCGAGACAGTGTCTACAAGTAAGCACATAGAACGAACACATAGAGTGACAGATCATATGAAGTCGAAACAACGTGCAGAGTATGAACGAGTAGGTATGGAGACAGTAAGATTGTGAGACAGAACTTCAAGATAGAATGACAGAATGAAAGCTTCACGAGGCAAGATGAGATCTCTCTGAGTAATAACTACTCTTGTATTGCTTCAATAAGCTTGTAAGCTAGTATGCTCGTATGTGAGTATCGATATATCCCAATGAGTTACAATGAGAGCCTTTTATAGGCTTGGGGCTGAGAAGCAAAGTATTTCCTACGTAAAGACGTAAAGAGATGGGAGCGGGGTATCTTGTAAAGCAACAATTATGCCTTTAGGCGGGAACAAAGAATGGGCTTTGGTAAAAGACATTCAGGAATATTGTACATCAAGAAAATTTTACTTTTTCTTTTCTTCAAGATGGTTTTCTGGAAAGGATGTCGGCAATAGTATTTTGTATTCCTGGAACATCCTCAAAGGTGACATGTAGAACATCAAAAAACAATGACCACCGAAGTAACCTTTTTTTCCCTATTTCATTTGGCGCCTTTTTTGTTAGGTAGCTTGGTACATGTTTCAATGGTGAAGTGGACAAATTCGATGAAAAAGTGAACGGATTTAATGGCCTTAATCATGGCAAGGATTTCTCGTTGGTAAGAGGGGTAATTCTTTTGAGTGCTTGAGAATATTCTTGAGGCGTATCTGCATGGGTACAATGCTGAAGATTCTTCTTCTTCGCAAAGACACGCATCCCAGCCAAAATCTGAAGCATCTGTGTAGAGGATGAGAGGATGGCCAGTTGGCAATCTTAATGGTGGTAGATTGCTGATCAATTTTTTAATATTTTGTATAGTCACAGTGTGGATTTCTTGCCGTTCAAAATTATCATTTCTTAATAAAGGATACAAATATTTGGAATACAAAGCAACATTGGGTGTGGATGAATTAACCCAATTTAAACATCCTAAATTTTTTTGGAGTTGTTTGATTGTGGTTAGGTTGTCTGGTATATCAAGGATATTTTTCAGTACATGATCTCGAAGCTTGATTTGACCTTGATTTATTTCAATTCCCAAAAATTCAATTGAGGTTTGGAACATAATGGATTTTGTGGGTGACAAAACCATGCCTGCATTTTCCACTCCTTTAGCAAATTCTAAAAGATGATCAAGATGATCTTGCAGAGTATCTGAAAAGAATAAAACATCATCTATGTAGGTTAAGCAAAAAGAGAAATGGCCAAATACGGAATCCGTCCACTCTTGGAACTTGGTTGGGGCAACCTTGATTTTGAAAGAAAGAACTGTCCATCGGTAGTGTCCATGTGGGACACAGAGATGGGAGCGGGGTATCTTGTAAAGTAACAATTATGCCTTTAGGCAGGAACAAAGAATGGGCTTTGTTAAAAGACAGTCGGGAATATTGTACATCACGAATAATTTACTTTTTCTTTTCTTCAAGGTGGTTTTCTGGAAATTATGTTGACTACAGTATTTTGTATTCCTGGAACATGCTTGAAGGTGATATCTAGAGCATCAAAAAGCAGTGACCACCGAAGTAGCCTTTTGTTCCCTATTTCATTGGGCACCATTTTTGTTAGGTGGCCTGGTACTTGTTTCAAATCTGTCCGAATGGTGAAGTGGAAAAATTCGATGAAAAAGTGAAAGGATTTAATGGCCTTAATCATGGCAAGGATTTCTCACTCATAAGAGGGGTAATTCTTCTGAGTGCTTAAGAATATTCGTGAGGCATATTTGCATGGGTACAATGCTAAAGATTCTTCTTCTTCGCAGAGACATGCACCCCAGCTAGAATTTGAAGCATCCATGTAGAGGATGAGAGGATGACCAGTTGGCAATCTCAATGGTGGTAGATTGCTAATCAATTTCTTGATATTTTGTATGGCCACGGTGTGGATTTCTTGCCATTCAAAATTATCCTTTCATAATAAAGGATACAAATATTCGGAATACAACGAAATATTGGGTGTGGATGAATTAACCCAATTTAAACATCCTAAAACTTGTTGGAGTTGTTTGATTGTGGTTAGGTTGTCCGGCATATCAAGGATCTTTTTCAGTACATAATCCTGGAGCTTGATTTGACCTTGCTTTATTTCAATTCCCAAAAATTCAATTGAGGTTTGGAACATAATGGATTTGGTGGGTGACAACACCATGCTTGTATTTTCCACTACTTTAGCAAATTCTGAAAGATGATCTTGCAGAGTATCTGAAAAGACTAAAATATCATCTATGTCGGTTAAGAAACAAGAGAAATGGACAAATACGGAATCCATCCACTCTTGGAACTTGGTTGGAGCAACCTTGATTTCGAAAGAAAGAACTGTCCATTGGTAGTATCCATGTGGGACACAAAGATGGGAGCGAGGTATCCTGTAAAGTAACAATTATGCCTTTAGGTGGGAACAAAGAATGGGCTTTGGTAAAAGAGAGTCAGGAATATTTTACATCAAGAATAATTTACATTTTCTTTTCTTCAAGGTGATTTTTTGGAAAGTATGCCAGCTACAATATTTTGTATTCCTAGAACATGCTTGAAGGTGACATCTAGAGCAGCAAAAACCAATGACCACCAAAGTAACCTTTTCTTCCTATTTCATTTGGCGCCTCTTTTATTAGGTAGCCTGGTACATGTTTCAAATCTGTCCAGATGGTGAAGTGGAAAAATTCGATGAAAAAGTGAAAGGCATTAATGGCCTTAATCATGGCAAGGATTTCTCACTCATAAGAGGGGTAATTCTTTTGAGTGCTTGAGAATATTCGTGAGACGTATTTGCATGGGTACAATGCTGAAGATTCTTCTTCTTCGCAGAGACACGCACCCCAGCTAGAATCTGAAGGATCCGTGTAGAGGATGAAAGAATGTCCAGTTGGCAATCTCAATGGTGGTAGATTGCTGATCAATTTCTTGATATTTTGTATGGCCATGGTGTGGATTTCTTGCCATTCAAAATTATATTTTCTTAATAAAGGATACAAATCTTTGGAATACAAAGCAATATTGGGTGTGGATGAATTAACCCAATTTACACATCCTAAAAGAATTTGGAGTTGTTTGACTATGATTAGGTTGTTCAGCATATCAAGGATCTTTTTCAGTATATGATCCGAGATCTTGATTTGACCTTGATTTATTTCATTTTCCCAAAAATTCAATTGAGTTTTGGAACATAATGGATTTGGTGGGTGACAACACCATGCCTGCATTTTCCACTACTTTAGCAAATTCTGAAAGATGATCAAGATGATCTTGCACAGTATCTGAAAAGACTAAAATATCATCTATATAGGTTAAGCAAAAACAGAAATGGCCAAATATGGAATCCGTCCTTTCTTGGAACTTGGTTGGTGCTACCTTGATTCTGAAAGAAAGAACTGTCCATTGGTAGTGTCCATGTGGGACACAAAAAATAGTTTTGTACATGTCTTCTTCTTTTATGGGAAGCTGCCAGAAACTAGATTTAAGATGAAACTTGCTCAACACATTTACTTTTTTTTATCTTCTTTAACAACAAATCCTTCAATGGAATTGGATATCCATGTTCAATTAAGTACTTATTGAGGGGTTTATATTTGATTACCATTATTTTCCTTCCTCTTTTTTGCCAAAGTGCTTGTTGACGTAGAACTCCTAACAAGCCCAAGGGGAATGGGTTGGCTCAATCAAACCTTTGGCCAAAAGAGTTTCTATTTCCTCTTTGTAGAGTTCTAAATCTTTCTTTCATACAGAGGTGTACTACCATGGTAGGAGTAGCATTTGGCTGCATAGGTAGGGAAAAAACAAACTTACTTCTCTTCTCTCTCTACATCAAAGGGTCATCATGCATGAACTTGTAATGTCATCCCCCTGTGACCCCGTACTATCCCCCCCATAGGAACCCTTCCCCCCCTTTAAATTTTTCAAATTTTTTTAAACTCTCCCTCTCTCTCCCCCTGCTGTGTGCATGGCGGGGAGAGAGAGAGAGAGAGAGAGAGAGGGAGTGAAGTGTGGAAGGTAGGGGGGCATGCAGCCCCCAGGTGGTGGGTGGCACCGCCTTGCCACCTCCCCCTCCACCTATAAAGCACCCCTATGTCGGGAGCAGTAGGCTCTCCCCTCCATGGCAGCACAGCAACCCCCTGACGTACAGGCAGCGGTCCCCCCTCCAGCGTCCCCAGACAGAAGTTCCCCCCTGATACGTCAACCTCCATCCAGTAGCAGCAGCCTGGGCTTCCACCAGTACGCCCCCTCCTTAATCATCAGGCGGCCAGAGTGCCCCCTGGGCTGCCTTTAGAGTACTCCACATTCCCCCTCTTCTCGTTCGGTTGACAACTGCGGGCCCCCATGGACAGTGTGAAGAAGGGAGAAGGAGAGAGAGAGAGAGAGAGAGTAGGTGAAGAGGAAGAGACGAAGAAGAAGAGGAGGAGAGAGAGTGGGAGAAGAAGAGAAGAAAAGAAGGAGTGGGAGAGAGAAGAGAAGAAGAGGGAGAGAAGGAGAAGGAGAGAGAGAACTGGAAGAAGGAGAAAAAAAAGGGGTAGAAGAGAGGAGAGGAGAAGAAGAAGGTGAAGGAGAGAGGTAGAAGAAGAAGAAGAAGAGGTAGAAGGAGAGAAGAAGAGAAGAAGAAGAGAAAGAGAGGGAAGGAGAAGAAGGAGAAAAGAAGTGGGAGAGGGAGAAAAGAAGAAGAAGAGAAGGAGAGAGAGAGAGTAGGAGAAAAAGAGAAAATAAGAAGAAGAGGAAGAGGAGAGGGAGAGAAGAAGAGTAGGAGAGAGAGAGAGAGAGAGAGAGTAGGTGAAGAGGAAGAGAAGAAGAAGAAGAGGAGGAGAGACAGTAGGAGAAGAAGAGAAGAAAAGAAGGAGTGGGAGAGAGAAGAGAAGAAGAGGGAGAGAAGGAGGAGGGAAGAGAAGGAGAGAGAGAAGGGAAAGAAGGAGAAAAAAGAGGGGTAGAAGAGAGGATAGGAGAAGAAGAAGGAGAAGGAGAGAGGTAGAAGAAGAAGAAGAAGAAGAGGTAGAAGGAGAGAGGAGAGAAGTAGTAGAAGAAGAAGAAGAAGAAGAGGTAGAAGGAGAAGAAGAGAAGAAGAAGAGAAAGAGAGGGAGTGAGAGTTGGTGAGTAACTTCAAGGAGCCACACTCAAACCACCCCCTCGGCGAAGGACCCCATCCAGCGATCTTTCCTACCCAAACCTGTCGTCTCGAAAACCGTTAAGGTCCGGACTGTCCAATCTCCGCGAGTCAAATGGCTCCCAAGAAGAAAGTTGCGGGAAGCGTAGGTGCCAAAGCTACCGGTAATGCTAGGGAGGCAAGCGGAGCGACCAATGCAACAAACACGAATCAAACCCAGGTTCTAAGCTTTAAAATTAATTAGGTATTATTTCTCGTGGAAGAGATGAAAGGGTTGGTGATGTAGATGGAACAAGAATGAGTCTTGGGGTTTTTGTTTACTCTAAGCACTAAGTTGCATGTGTGAAACGGTAGAGTATAGAATTCGCATGAGTTTATATGCATGAAATGATAGCTTCTACATACATAAAATGATAAGATTTTTCCATTATTTTACATAAAATAATAGCTTTTAAACCAATTCAGTGCATGAATAATCATTCAGAATTCACGTTTCGCGATCATGACTAAAAGAAACCCATGAAATGATAGTTTCCGATGGATAGAACCTAAACCTTCATGAGATCCGGTGCATTAGGAATAAGTATTATTGCCTGTGAATTGTTTTATCGATCTTTGCATGGACTATCGCAAATGGATATGCTCCTAGCTTAATTGAAGCTGGTGACCTAACCCTAAATGGATTGTTGACCCAAGTTATGCTTGGTGGTTTGAAAAGGTTGTAAATCCCTTAAGCAAGTGTTTTGATACATCCAAGTTAAATTTTGATTGTGCATGCACTGGGATTGCGATGCCTTGAAACAAGAGGTTGTGCATTCAACTCTTTATTAATGTGGTTTTGGATGTTAACCCAAGTGGGGAGTGTTTGATGATTGCATGGCCGAGTCTGAGATGACTGATTGTGCATGCACTGGGATTGCGATGCCTTGAAACAAGAGGTTGTGCATTCAACTCTTTATCCAAGTTAAATTTTGATTGTGCATGCACTGGGATTGCGATGCCTTGAAACAAGAGGTTGTGCATTCAAGTCTTTATTAATGTGGTTTTGGATGTTAACCCAAGTGGGGAGTGTTTGATGATTGCATGGCCGAGTCTGAGATGACAGATTGCATGGAAACAAAAGGGATGTTTTCCCTAGTGATTTTTTTTAAGCTGGGTGCTTCAGCTGTGGTTGATTTCCTAAAGGGATAATTAAGGAAGGATGGCGCTAGCTACCCCCCGCGAACCGCCAAACCCTAACCAAGGGGGTTGTGAATCCACGCCGAGAATGTGGACCGAACCTGCCACGAGAGGTCTCTCCGTGAAAATTACTTGGTGTAGGAGGACACTTGGGTGCCATTGGGGGCTCTGGTCGTAAATCCCAATGCCTCCAGGCCCTACACAAGTGTTGTACCTGACTCGAGATGGGATCTCGAGGCCTTGATACCAGTTACAAGGCAGAATCTTGGTAGGATAAACCTTCGGGTTTTGTTACCGGGAGATGGAAGGATTTTTCTACGGAGGCAGAAAGGAACACTTAATTCTCCTGTATGGGCAGTGTCGTAGAGTTCACGCAAGGGCTGCAGAACACGGGGTTCAAGGTACAGCAATGGAAGAGACTAACAAGAAGAACTCAAATTTTTGATATCAAAGTTCACTATATTGCTTGTCAAATGAGTTACAAGAAATTCATGTTCAGAATAATCCAAAGTATCTCATAAACTGTTTACATTCAGGTGTATGTTGACAGTTGCAGACAGTAGAAAAACATTCTTCACTTCAGCATGTTCATTCATGGTAGTTGCCCTGTTCTTCAATTCAGCATTTATTGTAGTGATCACCTCTTTCATACATGAAAGCAGTTACAACAAGTTGTTCATCCTTTGAGTTGATTAGGAATGACACAAGATTGACAGTTAGATGTGAGACATTGGCAGAAAACTCCTGTAATGTAGCCACCACCAAAGCTAATTGCAAGCTGAATAGTATCAGAACTTCCAACTTTTGTTGAATGGATTCATGGCTAAAGGAAAGGGCAATATCACAACTAAAAGTTCAAGGCATATGTAGCCGCTGTATCCTACTGTGACTGTGGAAATTAGTTGCTCCTGCTGCAATTTGTGACAGAACAGCACATACTTCTGTTCAATATTGAAAGGCTCTTTTCATGATGAAGACCCTAAGCACCTATGCCAATCATACTTTCAGGTTTCGGAATCTGCAAATGATGGACATTTCTCTGTTTTCTTATATTTTCTGTAATGCAAATCCATTTCTGACAAACAAAATTCCTTCTGTGTCTTTTAATTTTGAGAGAGCAGGAAACAGATTGAAGGCCCGGAATTGCATCAGTTGCACTAAATGATTTCTTATCCTTTTACCAATGTTCAAGGATGACTGATTAAAGGCATGCACTGATTGGTTGATTAATTCTCCCACTGGTGGACAGTGATTTGTCGGCTTTAGGACATGACATAGTTCCACCCACAGTATTGTCTAGTTTGAACATTTAGCATCACATCAGACCACGAAAGATCTGCCTGCGGTGCCTTCTCTCTGCAATTGAAAGCTTAAGTTTCTGGAAAGGGTGAAGTTCTGACAGCTGAGGACGAAGGGAACATGTAAAAGTCCAAGTTGAGAGTTCGGGAGATGCCGTGGATGACGTCGCGTTCATCGAAGTAAAGGTCAGGGCAAAGTCCACATTGAAAAGCAACCGACCTTTTTGTGCACTTCTGCTCAAGTAGCATCAGGTCAATGGAAGCACTAGGACAAAATCAGTAAGAAACCATATGATTTGTCCAATTTCAGCAGCCACAGGTATATGGATGTGTCAACGACCAAAGCACTTCAAGACAGAGGATGTAACCATGGATGAAAGGAAACGCATTCCTGCTGAACCCCCAGGAAAGTATGAAATCACATAGTACAGTAAGGCAAAAACTTGAACTCCTGAGAAGACTACTGAGAGTATATAGCTGTGCAGAACCATTGATACATAGATTGTAGCTGCCAGTGAAGAATCCAGCAGTAAATGGGAGCCTGTGCTCAAGGCGCCAAGAAGAGTAGTGTTGGCAGATTGAACGGCAGCTCGATGATACGATCCGTCTGAGAGATGGACATCCGCCTCAAGAGTGGGGTTTCCACGACTGTCATAGATCTGCCGGGCCTACACGCAGGAGATGGTCGCTGCTAATCCACAACGCACACAGGATTTCAATCCGAATTTTGCACCCTGAAAATGCTCATGTTCCTGAGAATAGCAACAGCCATCTAGATAGATCATTCCCTCCTTGTCGAGAGAGCCGAATTGATTGCCCTCATGTCCTTTTGTCTGGAACTCCGATTCTCCTCTCTCCCTCTTCTACGTGAATTCTGAATACACAATGCTTTCTGCTCTATTTTAGCTTTCAAAGATCAGTAAATTTCTTTTCTTTATCGTCCTTTGAGTAATTCCCTTATTCCAGTCTCAGCTCTGTCTTCCATAAAGAAGTACCAAGGAATCACAGACGATGCAGAAGAGAGAGGTTAAGCGTGAGAACTGTAGAGGGAAGAGGTCCTAAAAACCGTGTAGGCCATCGACTTTTTAGAGAGATGGCTCATCAAGGCTGAAAAAAAACAGACTGACGAACCCATTCAGAGCCAAAAATGCCATCGTTCCACGAGGTACAGCTCCCCCAAAGTTCCTCCTTTTTCTCCCTTTCTGCAGCAGTTGCCGACGCTTTTCCAAAACAACCCCAGAGAGCGAAAAGGAAGGGTCCCCCCCATTCCAATTCAGGCGCAGCCCGCCATTTTGCCTTTTTTTTTTCAAAAATATCCTCCTCCCAGAATAGACTAGCTTTATTTTTATTAGAACTTCTTGCCTTTTGGATCACTAGAGAACATGTGCTTCACACGTCTTTAGGTGTTAGTAAAGATTAGGGTGATGACAATACATATCATCTCATTATTCCACATATCTCAGTCCAGAGAATTCTCATAGCTTAGACTTGCTTGGGGCTGTGCAGAGGGCAGTACCAGGAACACAGCCTCCTAGAACAATAATAGAGATGCATCACCATGATAAATCACCAATACAACCCAGCCCTCTCTTACAGTGTCAATGAGCTTGCATACACCATGACCTTTGCCTCAGCTCTTGCCTATGTCGTACACAATAAAAAATAGCCCTGTTTACAAGAGCAGAAGATTTAGGAGTCCATTCCTAATGATTTCTTGGATCCAAAGTGCAGGAAATATATACATTGGCTGCGGATTACTAAAATGCATCACACAAACAATAAATCACACGCAGAAATTAACACATATGCACAACAAAAATGGAGGTGTTCACGGCTCAGATGCGCAGCAACACGACATCCACCCCCTCTAAACCTGTGCATCCTCCGGATGTGCCAACTATCCAGGATCATTCAAGTCCACAAACAGGTCAAGTCCATCTTCTGATTATAGTGGACCTGTTTCTCCATCAGCTTCATCATCTATGTTTTCTGTCTCTTCTGCTTGTCTTCCTTCTACCTGCTCTTCTTCTGTCAATGCTTCAAGTGCATATTCTTCATCCTCTCTTCTCTTAAAAATCTTAACTCGTTTTCCAGCAATAGGCACCCTCAATAATGTTCCATCTAATTCAGCCAGCTCATAGGTACCATTGTCAAAAACCTGATTCACTTCATATGGTCCAAACCATCTTTGAACCATTTTTCTCATACTACTATGCTGATTTTCTAGACTACTGTCGTAGACTAGAACCCAATCTCCTTCTTTTATGGCTCTAGGCCTCAAGCGATGCCTTAAATCAAACCTGTCCTTATTTCTGAGACGGGCTGCCTTCAAACGGTCAACGGCTAGCTGCACATCTTCTGCCCTTCTCTCTAGTTGACGAATCCGAAGGGCTAAGAGCTCTTCCCTTGATAAATTCTCATGCCACGGAAGAACACTCCAAGTGAGAGCACAAATTTCAGTAGGCATGACAGGTTTTTGCCCATACATCAACTCCGCAGGCATGTATCCAGTAGTCACACTATGTGTAGAGCGATTAGCCCATAATGCAAAAGGAAGTAATCTCGGCCAATCTCCAATCCGTCCTCTACAAGCTTTTGCCAATGCTTTAACTATTGGCGGATGTCCTCTTTCACTTTTGCCATTTCCCTCTGGATTATAGGCAGTAGTAAGAGCCAATTTAATTCCAAGCCGTGAGAAGAATTCTCTAGCTTCATCAGCATCTAGCTCTCCACGATCAGCTGTAATCTTGCCTATACACCCATACCTGCAAAATATTTCTTCCAACAAGAATTTACATACTGTTGTGGTGGTCTTCGTTCGCAATGGTCTACCTTCAACATAGTTTGTAAGATCCTCCCTAGCCAAGACAAGATATCTCATCTGCCAAAGTCCCATTGGCAAAGTAACCAAGTCTACCACCCACTTGTAATGCATACATAGTGGATAAGTCGGATGCAGCTCATCACGATGTCGCACTAAAGAGTAAAGCTAGCAGTCCCTGCAAGTCTCCACAAAGTGAGAAACATCTTTATACATCCCTTTCCACCAGTATCTTTCTTTGATTTTCTCATAGGTAGCCCACACACCTCTATGTCCAGCCCATGAGCTCTCATGAAACTCTCGCATAATCTGTATTTGCATTGCTACATCACAAACTACTCTCAAGGGCAAGCCTCCTCTCTTTCTTGGATGCTTCCAAAGAAAACCATCTTTCAAGAAATACCCATAAGCCTTCCTTCTGATTTTCTTGAATTCATCATCTGTCCAATCAGCTCTTCGAGTCAATGAACTTAGATACTGTCCAATTTGCAGCCACTCATCATCATAAAGTTCTTCAATAAAAGCTTCAACAGTAGATACATGACAATCATGAATAAGGATAGAAGCAGCAAAATCTGTCTCTTCATCTTCTGCAAGCATTGACTCCTCATCCTCATATCTCGCTCTAGAAAGCATGTCTGCAACTGGATTATCTTTCCCTGCTATGTGCCGAAATTCTGGATTCAATGATTTGATATAGGCAATCCATCGAAGCATCGCTATATCTGGAGTCGAGCAACTAGTAATCATGCCAAGCAAAGGCAAACAATCTGTTTCCACAACAACTGAAGCTCCAATAAAATATCCTTTATCACACTTCAGAGCAGTGACTACTCCCCACAACTCTCTTTTGATCTGCGGATATCTCCTTTGTCGCTCATTAAGAACTTTAGCTCCAAAGCGGATAGCATACCTATTTCCATCAGCATCATCCTGTCCCACAGCCCAACCTATGCCAATAGGGCTAGTATCAACTGTCAACATGATAGGCCGTCCACACTGATAATCCGCCTTGCGTAGAGTAGGAGCTGATTGCAACAGCTTCTTGAGCTTACGCATGGCTTTTGAATGCTTCTTATCCCAATGAAATTTCTGCCCTTTTCGAAGCAGCTGATAGAGAACATCAGCAATATGAGCAAAATGAGGAATCCAAATCATGTAAAATACACAAGCTCCCACAAATCTCCGCACCTCTGAAGTAGTTGAGCAATACTCTGCAATCCTGTTTATGGCATCCACCTTTGCAGGAGAAGGCTTTCTGCCATAGTATCCAACCATATGCCCAACTATGATGACTTCATTAACAGCAAAGACAGATTTCAGCCCTGAAAGTGTCAAATTTACCTCCTCTAATCGTGTCAAAATTTGCTCACAAGCATTCAAGTGATCAGCCACAAACTGTCTACATCCACGCAAATCAAGACTTTCATTCTTTTCTTCTTCTGCACAACCCTTAATAGGCACATCATCTAGAAAAGGCATGGTATACTGCGGAATATAGTCTCGAAGAACTCTATGCATAGCATTCATCATATGAGCAACTGAGTTTGTAGCACCTTGAGGCAAGGTACACATCCTCACAAGACCAATAGGTGTCCGCATAGTAGTAATATCCCTGCTTTCCAAGGCAAGCTGAAACTGATCATAACCTGAATACAAGTCACCTAGTGAATAGATGGCTCGTCCTGCAAAAGCCTCAGCAAATTCATCCACAACTGGACCTGTTCCCACATTCCTAATTGTCACTTTGTTCACGGGCTGCATATCCTGAATAAATCTCAAAGTACCATTCTTCTTTGGTACAGTAAACCACCTGTTAGAATAGGGTGCAGAAGAGGGTTCCAAAATCCCCATTTTAATCTTCTCATTCAGCAACTCTATCAGCTTTGGCAAGTGTGCTTTAGGCACAGGTATAGGACGTATATTCCATGGTACATGAGGAACAGTGAAGATGACCATAGGTGCAACCAATTCGGGACTAATGCAGCCAATTTCATGTGGAAAGAAAGCAAATGCCTTACCATGACGTCCAAGCATCTCTCTAAAACATTCTTTTTCCACTGGAAGCAAAAAATCATCATTTCCAATCTTCAATTCTGCAAGAGTTTCAGCTGTAAACTTATGTCCAATATTTGCAGGATCCCTCAACATAGGCTGCTTCATAGCTTTTTCAATCTGTTCATCACTATCAGAAGGAAGCGGGCCTGCAACCGGCTTAACCTTCTTATCAACTGTTTTATATTTTGTGTCAACCTTGGCATCATTCAAGCACTCTTTTCTTTGCTGCAATTTCTGCAAATTTTCAGCATCTTTCAATTCAGTTGGCTGAAAAATTTCAGCCTTTAGCTCTATGGACTGCATGGGTGCAGTCTGAAACTCTGTATGCAGAAATTTTTCTGCATTCAACTCTGTTGGCTGAAAAATTTCAGCCTTTAGCTCTATGGACTGCATGGGTGCAGCCTGAAACTCTGTATGCAGAAATTTTTCTGCATTCAACTCTGTTGGCTGAATGAATTCAGCCCTCGGCTCAATGGACTGCATAGATGCATCCTGAAACTCTGTATGCAGAAATTTTTCTGCATTCAACTCTGTTGGCTGAATGAATTCAGCCCTCTGCAATTCTATTAGCTGATCAAGATCAGCCATAAATTCAGTTTGCTGAGTTTTCTCAGCCTCTAACTCTGTTTGCAGCATAAAACCAGAAATTTCCTGAAACATATCCAAGGTTTGCACAGGTATGATCTTTGAACCCTTGCATACATCAGTTTTCAGCATTGCTCTCATCTCAAACAATGTATCTGCATAAGACATCCCTTCATACAATCCATCCACATGCTCTTCTGCTTGCAAAATACCTGCATTCTTCAACTCTTTCTCCTTACGACCAATGTACTGCCTGGCAGCTCTAGGCAAATCTGAAATTTTCTGATAACTTACCGAACTATCTGAAGTAAACCCAACAAAGTTATTGGAGAAAGACTGGCTGCCAGGAGGCGAGATCTCCTCTTTTCTCCGCTCCGTACCACTGGCGTCTCGCAAGACAGCGGTACCTAATGAAAATCCAACTCCTTCGCAGGTAGTGGTGCCTCACGCAAGGAGTCCCTGTTTCTCGGATGATTTACCCCAACAGTCATAAACTGAACAGCTCGCATACCATCTTTACTGCGTATCCGCGCATAAGCTGATCCGTCATCCATCACTTTTGTTTCCATTCTTGCTTCTGTAATGAAAGGCTGTCCAAGAATAATCGGATAGGAGCATGAATCCTGAACAAAGCAATGATAATCCTCTTCAACATTACCAATAGAAATTCTGATACTCGGACAAGCAGCATACATATCACCAGAAGTATTATTGGCGGCTCTCATGCGCCAGCCATGCTCTGCATCCATAGGCCACTTGCCACTCTCATAAACACCTCGAGCAATAAGATTAATCTCAGAACCATGATCAACTAAAGCAATCAAGGGAATTTGTTTCTCTCCAATCCTTACCACTGTCTCAGTGGTTGCTCTAGCCCAATGATTTCGTGAAAAATGGTTGCGAGGAATGAGAATAGGGGTCTCATCATCTTCATACTGCATAGGCTGCACTATTTTCTCCAATTGCGGATTAGCAGAAGCATTCTCAACCATCACTGCATCATCATGCACTTCCCCAAGAGTTCCATGCCACAATCCCTGTAAAGCAGGTCCTTCCATTGCATGTCGTTTCCTCCGCAAAAGATCCTGCATCTGATCCTGTATTTCTCTTCTAGCAATCCCAAGAGCCTCTCCAACAGTAAAAGTGACTTCACTATTCAAAATTCTTTCATGAAAAATCTTACTCATATCCGTTTGCATATCAAGGTCTGACAAGAGCTTGAATCCTGGCTCTTTTCTTGGTTGCTTCTTTTCCTTCTGCTTGTCTCCCATTGGTTGATCGGAACCTGTTTGAGTTGGAGAATTTGACATAGGTGGAGCTGTAACAGGTGGTGAAACAAAGTCACCCCCTCTAGTCTTTTTGGAGGAGCTAGGACCCTCCTCATCTCTTCTTCTCTTTTCCTCAACCATGGCATCTAAACCCTGCGTTTTAGCAATATAAGCAAAAATAGAATACCTGTCAACAGGAGAATCCCATCCTGTTTCTCCTCGGATGCTAGAGCCCACACAAGTCATAGTAGAAGTTTGAACTTTCCCTCTTCTCGCTATCTCCAAGGCAGAAGACCACAAAGCAGAGTCTCCATCAGATTTCTGCTCAAGCTGGACTCCAAAAGCTGAAGCATCTCCTCTAACACTCACATAAGCTGATCGCGCAGCCATATCATCAACAAGCTTCTTCATACCTCCCTTACCGAAGTTCGTGTCAAGAGGAGCGCCAGTCTCTGTCAGCCATATCTTTCCATCTTGTCCCCAGAACACTACATTCTTCTTACGTGCTTCCTGAAAAGCATCACAATCTCTGCAATGTTGGTGCTCTGTACTATCACACCAAATACATCGACGCCCTTTTCTTTGACCAGCTGGAAAAGCAGTCACTGAAGCAGGTGCTACAGCAGGTACTGACATAAGTTGCTCCTTTAACTTACCAACTTCAGCTTTGACTGCTTCAATCGTCAAATCCGCCAAGCCTTTAATAACATCATCTACAGATAAGGGCACTGGAACAGCAGGAACTGATGGATTCACAACAGGAGGAGTAGGCTTAGGCAAAGAAGCTGCAGCAGGGGTAGAAGAAGAAGTCTCCAAAGATTTTTCAGGAACTAATCCTGTATTACGATGCAATCTGACTCTCCTGCGCTGCTTCTTGACAAGAGCATTCACAGCATCAATGACATGTCTCCACTCAGTCTTTAAACCTGAATCAGTAGCTTGATCTTCCAAAAGATCATCCAACTTTTCCTGTAAATCAGCATCTGCAGCTTGCAAAAATAATTCCACTTTCTGCATCTCCAAAGCTTGCTGTTCAGTCCCATCCAACTGATCATAATGGCTTTCAAACTCTCGCAGAAGAGCGGTAACAGAAAGTCCCTTATTAGGCATAGAAACCCATGCTAAAAAATTCCTGCGATTCATAAGACCTGTATCCTCCAGGAAATATTCATCTTTTAATGCCTTTTTAAATTCAGCCCAACCTGCATGTGCTTCTTGAATTTCTGCAATTCGACCTTCAAGAGCGCGAACCACGATCCGCAAGAAGTAGCGGCTCCAAACATCTTGAGAAACCCCAAAAAACTTCATCTTTTCTTCATACAAATGCAGGTAAGTTGACACTTGCTGGCCATTAAACTGCTTCATCTCCTGTTGGACAGCTTTCAAAGCATCCATAGCATCACTGTCACGTTTTGCATGAGCTTGCTGCTGCATATACATGGTAAATGACTGAAACAGGTTCTTCATGACATTATCATCTGTCATCTCTTCTTGCGAGTCTCCCATCTTGCTGATGACGCAGCACTTTCACGTCGGGTTCACCAGAAATGTCGTAGAGTTCACGCAAGGGCTGCAGAACACGGGGTTCAAGGTACAGCAATGGAAGAGACTAACAAGAAGAACTCAAATTTTTGATATCAAAGTTCACTATATTGCTTGTCAAATGAGTTACAAGAAATTCATGTTCAGAATAATCCGAAGTATCTCATAAACTGTTTACATTCAGGTGTATGTTGACAGTTGCAGACAGTAGAAAAACATTCTTCACTTCAGCATGTTCATTCATGGTAGTTGCCCTGTTCTTCAATTCAGCATTTATTGTAGTGATCACCTCTTTCATACATGAAAGCAGTTACAACAAGTTGTTCATCCTTTGAGTTGATTAGGAATGACACAAGATTGACAGTTAGATGTGAGACATTGGCAGAAAACTCCTGTAATGTAGCCACCACCAAAGCTAATTGCAAGCTGAATAGTATCAGAACTTCCAACTTTTGTTGAATGGATTCATGGCTAAAGGAAAGGGCAATATCACAACTAAAAGTTCAAGGCATATGTAGCCGCTGTATCCTACTGTGACTGTGGAAATTAGTTGCTCCTGCTGCAATTTGTGACAGAACAGCACATACTTCTGTTCAATATTGAAAGGCTCTTTTCATGATGAAGACCCTAAGCACCTATGCCAATCATACTTTTAGGTTTCGGAATCTGCAAATGATGGACATTTCTCTGTTTTCTTATATTTTCTGTAATGCAAATCCATTTCTGACAAACAAAATTCCTTCTGTGTCTTTTAATTTTGAGAGAGCAGGAAACAGATTGAAGGCCCGGAATTGCATCAGTTGCACTAAATGATTTCTTATCCTTTTACCAATGTTCAAGGCTGACTGATTAAAGGCATGCACTGATTGGTTGATTAATTCTCCCACTGGTGGACAGTGATTTGTCGGCTTTAGGACATGACATAGTTCCACCCACAGTATTGTCTAGTTTGAACATTTAGCATCACATCAGACCACGAAAGATCTGCCTGCGGTGCCTTCTCTCTGCAATTGAAAGCTTAAGTTTCTGGAAAGGGTGAAGTTCTGACAGCTGAGGACGAAGGGAACATGTAAAAGTCCAAGTTGAGAGTTCGGGAGATGCCGTGGATGACGTCGCGTTCATCGAAGTAAAGGTCAGGGCAAAGTCCACATTGAAAAGCAACCGACCTTTTTGTGCACTTCTGCTCAAGTAGCATCAGGTCAATGGAAGCACTAGGACAAAATCAGTAAGAAACCATATGATTTGTCCAATTTCAGCAGCCACAGGTATATGGATGTGTCAACGACCAAAGCACTTCAAGACAGAGGATGTAACCATGGATGAAAGGAAACGCATTCCTGCTGAACCCCCAGGAAAGTATGAAATCACATAGTACAGTAAGGCAAAAACTTGAACTCCTGAGAAGACTACTGAGAGTATATAGCTGTGCAGAACCATTGATACATAGATTGTAGCTGCCAGTGAAGAATCCAGCAGTAAATGGGAGCCTGTGCTGAAGGCGCCAAGAAGAGTAGTGTTGGCAGATTGAACGGCAGCTCGATGATACGATCCGTCTGAGAGATGGACATCCGCCTCAAGAGTGGGGTTTCCACGACTGTCATAGATCTGCCGGGCCTACACGCAGGAGATGGTCGCTGCTAATCCACAACGCACACAGGATTTCAATCCGAATTTTGCACCCTGAAAATGCTCATGTTCCTGAGAATAGCAACAGCCATCTAGATAGATCATTCCCTCCTTGTCGAGAGAGCCGAATTGATTGCCCTCATGTCCTTTTGTCTGGAACTCCGATTCTCCTCTCTCCCTCTTCTACGTGAATTCTGAATACACAATGCTTTCTGCTCTATTTTAGCTTTCAAAGATCAGTAAATTTCTTTTCTTTATCGTCCTTTGAGTAATTCCCTTATTCCAGTCTCAGCTCTGTCTTCCATAAAGAAGTACCAAGGAATCACAGACGATGCAGAAGAGAGAGGTTAAGCGTGAGAACTGTAGAGGGAAGAGGTCCTAAAAACCGTGTAGGCCATCGACTTTTTAGAGAGATGGCTCATCAAGGCTGAAAAAAAACAGACTGACGAACCCATTCAGAGCCAAAAATGCCATCGTTCCACGAGGTACAGCTCCCCCAAAGTTCCTCCTTTTTCTCCCTTTCTGCAGCAGTTGCCGACGCTTTTCCAAAACAACCCCAGAGAGCGAAAAGGAAGGGTCCCCCCCATTCCAATTTAGGCGCAGCCCGCCATTTTGCCTTTTTTTTTTCAAAAATATCCTCCTCCCAGAATAGACTAGCTTTATTTTTATTAGAACTTCTTGCCTTTTGGATCACTAGAGAACATGTGCTTCACACGTCTTTAGGTGTTAGTAAAGATTAGGGTGATGACAATACATATCATCTCATTATTCCACATATCTCAGTCCAGAGAATTCTCATAGCTTAGACTTGCTTGGGGCTGTGCAGAGGGCAGTACCAGGAACACAGCCTCCTAGAACAATAATAGAGATGCATCACCATGATAAATCACCAATACAATCCAGCCCTCTCTTACAGTGTCAATGAGCTTGCATACACCATGACCTTTGCCTCAGCTCTTGCCTATGTCGTACACAATAAAAAATAGCCCTGTTTACAAGAGCAGAAGATTTAGGAGTCCATTCCTAATGATTTCTTGGATCCAAAGTGCAGGAAATATATACATTGGCTGCGGATTACTAAAATGCATCACACAAACAATAAATCACACGCAGAAATTAACACATATGCACAACAAAAATGGAGGTGTTCACGGCTCAGATGCGCAGCAACACGACAGCGGGAGACAAATATTAATCTGAAGATAAGTTAAGGAAGTGTTTGATCTTGTTTTATCTTGTCTTCGTGTCTGTGCCCTAAATTACGTAAAGAAACATGTGACTAATGGGTTAATTAAGGAAGCTGCTTTTATGTGTCAAACATAATGTGGTAGGTAATTAGATAACTAAAACAACCCTCGAGGGAAGCATGGTGGATGTGACCAATGGGTCTATCCCACGAAAGGGTGGTCTCAGTTAGCCAAGAGCTTTTCTCAAAGGAAATGTTAACAAGAAATGTTAACAAGAAATGTTAGGAAAAGTCGGTCAATGACCTTAGACAATGTTGACTAGGAACCCAAACTTCAGATTAATCCTAGAGGGAATGGCCGGATAAGTTCCGTTGCAGGGTAGACTCAAGAGACCATAGTTGGCAAACCTTGTGTCATTCCTTGGGAGTGCCGGGTGGTGTCTTCTAGATATATATCTCGATGGATTGCTAAGACGTGTCCGGCGATTTGAGGAGTGGGCACATTACAAAATTGTTGAAGATATTCCTTCATGCTTTTTATTTGCTCATCATATTTCTTCATTTCTTGGTTTATGTAGTGTTCCCGGGCACTAGTTTTGGTGGGGCTAGTAGCTTCAGTTATGGAATAAACTGTTCTACCAACTTTGGGGAGTAAAGGCAATTCTTTCTTCTTACCTTTGTAAGAAATGTCAAAATGATTGGACCAAAAAGTATAAGGGACAAGATCTTGAAGTATATCAGTACTGATCAAGAGATTGTACTGCATTTGTCTCATTAATTGGATTTCGATAGGCACTTTGACCTTTCCAAGATCTAGATAGGCTTGAGTCACATGGATGAGCGTGATCTTCTTATTGTTTGATAATTCAACAATGATTGGAGTGGTTGCCTTGATGCACTTATTTGGGAATAGTTCAAATGGAGCTATAGTGAGACTTGAGCTGGATAGCCTGATTTGGTTGATAGGAGTTATTGGTGGTGAAGTAGCTTGAGCTTGAAAGGTGGATGGTGTATCTTGAAGATCTCTAAGTATGGATGTTGTACCTCTGGCTAATTCTTTTTTACTAGAAAGAATTCTTCTATACACTTTGCATAGTGAATGAATTTCTTGCTGTATTTGAGTGAAAGCATTGATCATTTCTTCATTTGTTTGTTGAGTAGCACTTGTCGTGGATGACAAGGATTGAAGTAGTTGTGATGCTATCTTGGGTTTATGAATGCTCTCCAATTTATGTGGCAAGAACATGTTGGCTTGACTTTTAGTCTCTAGTCTTGGAGTTCCTAGTTTGGGTAAATCATGTGGATTAGTAAAGAACTCCTGCGTGATTTTGTTCTTCTGCTTCTTGTGCTTGGATGAAGAGGTATCTGACATGTGAGATTCGCTTGACGACTCAGTGGAAGAAACTTTGACTTATTTTCCTTTTGACTTTTTGGAAAATCATTCGTGGATAAGAAGTAAAAGGTGAAGATATAAATTTACCTTTCTGTTCACCTGGAAACATGTTTTGTGAACATTAAGAGGGTGAAAGTTTGTTGGGGCTGATTGTGTCTTCATTTGTATTTTCAATAACATTTGATACTGTGTCTTCTTCTAAAGTATCTCTTTGCAAAGATTCTTGTGTTGTATGCCAAGATTTTTGTGGTTTCGATTCTGTGTTTGAATCAGTGGATGATTCACTTGATTCAGAAACTCTTGAGTCTTCTTCACTCTTAGTAGTGTCATCATAGGAATAAACACTTGCAGTGTCTATGGAGTAGTCTGCAGAGTAGCTTGATGAGTCAAACTCAAAGTGATGCATATTGATCTTAGCTGAACTGTTCTACTCTTTTCCTTTCTTAGGACATTTGTATACCAAGTGAGTAGAACTTTCTCATATGAAACACTTGAGATCCTTTGTCTTTGACTCTTCTAGGTTCTCTTTGTACTTGTCATACTTGTGCTGAGACTTCCCTTTTCTATATCTGTTGGACTTTCTTAAATGCCTGGAAAACTTATGACCATTGTCATAATCCTTGTTGTAAGATTTAGAATGTAAGTAGTTTCTGTGATGCCTGGAAGAATGCCGATGGCAATGCCAATGGCTGTACTTGTAGCTATTGTCATAGTTACATTTATCACATTCAAAATCTATATCAAATCTATGAGATTACTTACAGATAGATTGTTCAAACTTTCGGTTTAGTTGGGTCTTCTTGTGAAGATGACAAACTTCTTTAATTGTCTACTCGATGGTCTAAATTATCTAACCAATGCTGTCTGTAAAATCCATGTATTCATTTTTCATTTTCTGTTTACAATAAAAGGGGATAGCTTCTGGGAAAGAACAAACTAGATGTTCTTTCATTGTGTTATCATGGGCACCTAGACCTTCATACAAAAGGTCTCTCATATAAATGAGGTATTATTTATACATGTGTGGATCACATAATTTGGATTTAAAAAAAGTTTCTCTGTCCTCTAATACATCATCTAATTTGTTTCCTACTAATTCTCCTAGTAGCAATTAAAAAAAGATTTGGATAGGATTTGTGTTTTGTACAATAGCTAATTTTACCAGTGGATGTATTGATGTCCATCACTTTTTGAGGCCTCCCATAAAACAATAAGTGACTGCATTAAGAATGTCGATTCTTCTTGTTTGTGGTTTTTCAACTATTATTTGGCCGACGTAGGCATACATCATGTAAATCAACAATTGGATTTCTTCTGATGTTTTCCCATCAATTGACCAAATAGGAAATGATCCGACCTTTTAGGTACTCCGGTCTTGAAATCATTATAAGAAGTCTTTGAGGCGAAGCAGTGCTTATGAAATTTACTGGTAGAGTTGCAGTAGCCAAGGTAGATTGTTGACGATAATGATGATGACTGTGAGCGTTTATTTGGGCTCTGAGGATTGATGTAGGGGATTTGGACCTATGAGGGTTGATTGGTGTGAATTCTTCTTCTAGCACACTTTCACCATCTTCATCTGAAGATGTGATAGCATAGGCCATATGTTCTTGAAAGTAAACTTGATCTCTATAATACCATGCAGGTATTTCCAAAGAAGGAAGATGTGGTGGATTTTTCTCTATACTCTCACCTAGATTCTGGAATTTAGTATGTTGTGAACATGGCGAGTAAATTCCTCATTGTCCTATTCTTCTGGATCAATGCATAAGGGCATTTGATCTAAAATCTTGTTTCTTCTCTTTGCTTTTTGAGTTTTTCTAGATCCAAACCTACTTCATTAAAGACTATTTTGTAGTCAGTATCTGACCAATCCGGAAACATGAACTCCAGATATTCAGATAATTCCATTGCTGTAGATCCTGGCTGAATATGCTTTTGAAACAATGTTGGAGCTTGTGGTTGGTGTGACCATGAACCAATGGGTTGACAATAGATATCCTATATTTGTTGTAGTATGTCTTCTGGATAGTCTATATCCTGCAAGTTTTCATAACAAAACAAATCTAGTTCAGGAATTATTGGTGTGGTAGGGTCATCCGTAGATTTGGAGGTACCTTCTCCAGTAGGTATAATCTCATTTTCTTTTCCTTTAACAGAAGTGTGCATATTCAGTGTTCGAGTACAGGGAGATGATAATTGTGATGTCCATCCTTTGTGCAATCTTTTGTTAGAGAAGTTTGACCAATCTGTTACATTGCTTGATGTGGGTACTATTGCTGAGGGAATATGAGCTGATGCTGATGTAGCTGGCTTTGTAATTGTATTTTTCTGTATTTGCTCGGTCAATGAGAGTACGTGATCTGTTATCTGCTGTAATGATTCCATTTTTTCAATTATCCCTGTAAGTGCAAGGTGAGTCCAATTGACTGCTTGAACTTCTCTTGTCCAAGAACTGTTGTCCTAGGGACGCAGGTAAGAAGCTGCCTTGTACTAGTGACTTTCATATTCAAAGTCTTGAATGACATTAAGTATGGAAGATGAAGAATTTTCTATCAACTTCTTGCAATGCTGGCAAATACCATGGATGACTTGATCATGGGAGCATGGTTGTGTATGGAATTTCAATGTGTTGGCTCTTTGAGAGGGAGAAATTCTCAATTGTAGCTGAATGATAGCTTTTGAAGATGAAGGGGATGACTCTTCTGGAAGAGAACTATTGATCCTGTTTTTGCGAGATCAATAGGGTTTTCCCTTTAATGTTCTGTACTTTTTTTATTTTTGGGGGAAATAATTATTTTTTCCTAATGGAAGTGATGTTAAGCTGCCATTCATTAGGAAATTCTATATCAGACCAATTAACACAGTCTGGTAGAAAACTTGGTGATCTCATCTGATTTCATAATGATAGTTTTCCCTTTATCTTTTGAAGAGTTCATTCCTTCAATGACTTTGGGGATGGCTAGAGACATGCATCTAAACACCATTCTATACTGGACTGCTAGATGTGCGGACCAAGCCTTCATTTGGAGTCCCATTGTTCTAATATGCAACATGAGTAATTCTGGTAGATAGGGGTCATTTACAGCTATTACATAGTTTTGTCTAAGCTCAAAGAATATTGGACCATTGGACAATGATGACACTGCAACACCAACTATCATGTCATGCAGGTTTAGATGGTGGGTTTCTAATAGAGTTGCCATACAGGATGCATTTAAACATTTCCTGAATAGGGGTATGATACCTATAGCAATATAACCAAGATGTATATAGGGGTATTCCTTCCTATTTTGTTGTTTTGTATTTTTGGATAAAGAAGAGACATAAGATTGACATGATAGTCTTTTGAGAGAGAGTCTCCGACAGCTAAAATACCTTGATCCTCGATAAACATGGTTCAAGCAAATCTGACGCGTCAAATACCTCTTCATCCAAGCACAAGAAACATAAGAATAAAATCACGCAGGAGTTCTTTACTAATCAACATGATTACCCAAACCAGGAACTCTAGGACTAGAGACTAAAAGTCAAGCCAACATGTTCTTGCCACATAAATTGAAGAACGTTAACCAACCCAAGACAACATCACAACTACTTCAATCCTTGTCATCCACGACAAGTGCTACTCAACAAACAAGTGAAGAAATGTTCAATGCTTTCACTCAAATGCAGCAAGAAATTCATTCACTATGCAAAGTGTATAGAAAAATTCTTTCTAGTAAGAAAGAATTAGCCAGAGGTACAACATCCATACTTTTAGAGATCTTCAAGATATACCATCCACCTCTCAAGCTCAAGTTACTTCACCACCAAGAGCTCCTATCAACCAGATCAGGCTATCCAGCTCATCGCAGACTTTCAAAGTCAATACATTGGACACAGGCGGCCCCATTCCTATGGTATGCGTCCAACTCAAAAGCATGCCCCAATTTTCATTATATATAGATGCTCTACTTGACACAAGCTCAAGTCTCACTATAGCTCCATTTGAGCTATTCCCAAAGAAGTGCATCAAGGCAACCACTCCAATCATTGTTGAATTATCAAACAACAAGAAGATCATGCTCATCCATGTGACTCAAGCCTATCTACATTTTGGCAAGGTCAAAGTTCCTATTGAAATCCAATTAATGAGTCAAATGCGGTACGATCTCTTGATCGGGTACCGATATACTTCAGCATCTTGTCCCTTATACTTTTTGGTCCAATCGTTTTGGCATTTCTTACAAAGGTAAGAAGGAAAAATTTCCTTTACTCCCCAAAGTTGGTAGAACATTTTATTCCATAACTGAAGCTAATATCCCCGCCAAAACTAGTGCCCAGGAACACTAGATAAACCAAGAAATGAAGAAATATAATGGACAGATACAAAGCATGAAGGAACATCTTCAATTGTTCATGCATGAAAACCCTTTGATGTACAAAGAGTAGAGAAGTAAGTTTGCTATTTCCCTACCTATGCAGCCAAATGTTACTCCTACTAAGGTAGTACACCTCGATATGAAAGAAGAAGATTTAGTACTCTGCAAAGAGGAAATAGAATCTCTTTTGACCAAAGGTTTGATTGAGCCAACCAATTCCCCTTGGGCTTGTCAGGTGTTCTACGTCAATAAGCACTCTGAGCAAAAAAGAGGAAGGAAAAGAATGGTAATCATTATAAACCCCTCAACAAGTATTTAATTGGACATGGACATCCAATTCCACTGAAGGATTTGTTGTTAAAGAAGATCAATAAAGCAAATGTGTTTAGCAAGTTTGATCTTAAATCTGGTTTTTGGCAACTGCCCGTAAAAGAAGAACACAGGTACAAAACTGCTTTCTTTGTCCCACATGGGCACTACCAATGGACAATTCTTTCTTTTAGAATCAAGGTAGCTCCCAATAAGAATGGACGGATTCCATATTTGGCCATTTCTCTTTTTGCTTAACCTATATAGATGACATTTTAGTCATTTCAGATACTATACAAGATAATCTTAATCATCTTTTAGAATTTGCTAAAGCAGTGGAAAATGTAGGTATTGTGTTGTCATCCAGCAGCTTCAACTTTGTTTGACAATTATGTAACATGTGTAGGTAATCTATATCCATAAATAATTTCAAATGGTGCTTTTTGTATAGCTATATGTGGTATGTTATTGTATGCAAACTGAAGTAAATGTAAATGTGTATCCCATGTTTGTGGTTTTGTAATTGTGTATGCACGCAAAAGATCTAAAATGGTACTGTTAGTAGCTTATGTTTACCCATTTGTTTCAGGACAAAATACAGATGAAAAATCAATCTTTGTTCCTACATTAGCAAACAAAGTAATCCAAAAATTATTGCAGAATCTAGAATCATGATAAGAAATTATAGTTTTTGGCAAACCATGGTTAGTGAAAACAGTTTTCAAGAATAATTGAGTAGCTTGAGATGCAGTTAATGTTTTCTTGCATGGAATGAAATATGCTTGTTTGCTAAACCTATCGACAACAGTCCAAATCATGTCATGATTAGCTTTAGTATTAGGCAAACCAGTGATAAAATCCATTGAGATTTGTTCCCATGGTCGTTCTGGAATTGGTAAAGGCATTAATAAACCATATTGTTTACCATGGTGTCGTTTAACTCTTTGACAAATTAAGCATTCAGATACAAAGTTAGATACATCAGATTCCATGTGTGGCCAAAAAAAATTTCAATCAGTGTATGCAAAGTAGAAATAATTCCTCTATGGCCTTGGTATGGGGGACAATGAATTTCATGCAAAACAAATGATCGAAATGGAACAATTACACATAATCTTTTTTCATAAAACATAAATCCATCAGTGTAGCACAATGAATCAATGGGAATCCAGTTATTTGCAACTAATTTATTCCAATCAGTTTGAAAAGTAGGAACTTGGTCGTAGGTAACTTTCATAGGGAGAAAAGAGTCAAAAGATATCACAGAAATATTATGAATAGTCGGTCTTCTACTTAAAGCATCGGCAATAACATTCTCTTTTCCGGGTTGATATTGTATGAGTGGATGAAAGCTTTGAATAAAATCAGCCCGTTTTATGTGTCAGTCAGATATTTGTGGTTGACTAAGGAGATATTTAATGCTTTGTTGGTCAGTTTTGATCATGAATTCAGATCCCATTAAATAGTGTTTCCATTGACGTAAAGCTTGTACTACAACCAGCAATTCCTTATCATAAGTAGAATACTTAAGTTCAGAGGGTTTTTTAAGTTTGCAGCTAGAGTAGGCTATGGGATGAGAATCTTGCATAAGGACTGGTCCTATTCCAGATCCACTAGCATCGGTGACTACTAAGAAAAATGGTCTATTGAAGTCAGGTAATTGCAATATAGGAGCATGAGTTAAAGCATATTTAAGTAAATCAAAGAACTTTTATTGATTGTCGAACCAATGATACAGAATGCCTTTCTTTAGTAGTTTTGTCAAAGGTAATGCAAGCAATGAAAAATCTCTTATAAATTTTCTATAAAAGCTAGCAAGACCTAAGAAAGAATGTAATTCGTGCACATTTTTAGGTATCGGCCACTTCAAAATTATTTTTGTCTTTTTAGGGTCAACTTTAATACCTTCAGATGAAACAATATGTCCTAGGTATTCAATTCGTGTTTGAAAAAATTCACTCTTTTTAGGATTAGCATATAATTGATTCTCTTTCAATAATTTGAAACCACAGATAAATGTTCATAATGCTCATTCTTATTCCTACTAAAAACCAATATATCATCAAAGAAAACAATGACACAATACTGATGCTTCAAAAATATGCTATTCATCATACGACTGAATGTGGCTGGTGTATCAGTTAAACCAAAAGGCATAACAAGGAATTCATAGTGTCCAAATTGTGTTCTAAATGCAGTTTTGAATATATAAGATGTGTCCAATCTTACTTGATGGTATCCAAATTTAAGATCTATCTTGCTAAATATTGCAGATCCTTGTAGTTTGTCCATAAGATCATCTACCCTAGGAATCGGATATCTATTCTTAACAGTGATCTTATTTAGGGCACGATAATCAATGCACATCCTATAAGCATTGTTTTTCTTCTTCACTAATAGGACAGGTGCACCAAATGGAGAACTACTAAGTCTAATGAGTCCTCGGGTTAACAATTCTTCAACTTGGGCTTGAATTTCTTTCTGTTCAATTTGTTTATGTCTATATGGTGCTTTACATGGTGGTTGTGATCCAGGAATTAGGTCTATTTTGTGATCTTCGGGACGTATAAGTGGTAATCCAGGTGGTAAGTCAGCAACAAAACAATCTTGAAATTGTGAAAGAAATTGTGTGTGCTTAGGATGCATATGATTTTCTTTAGCTTCAATTTCATTCACCTATATTAAATAAGATTTGCTACCTTTTCGTAATGTACGTTTAGCCTATGTTGTATGACTAAGCAATGGAAAATTATCGAAAATGCGCATACCATGCAATGTGATTTGTTTTGCATTAGAATAAATCTTCATTGAATGCGTGGGATAATCTATATCATGATTGTACTGATGATGCCAAGGCATTCCTAAGATAATGTCACTAGATTGCAAAGGCACAACTAAGAAATTTCTACGTTCAACATAATCACCAATTTTAATTTTTAAGTCATGCACTTGTGTTCCATTGTATCTAGTGCCTAAGAATACAGCCTTGATGCGATAATGTGTAGAAACAGTATGTAAATTTAATTCTTTGACCAATTTTGCAGAAATAAAGTCATGTGTGCTCCCATCATCATGTAAAACAATCTTTTCTTTATCATGCACAAGAAATTTCATCGTTAATAAAGAATGGGGATTTGGCATACCTGGTAAAATATCTGAAGTAGTACGGATATCGTCATCATCTTCTGTGAAATCTGGCATTTCTTCATGTTCTTCATCTTCTTTCGCTCCCAAATAACTGATGTGTATAGTTGTCTTTTTGGATTGACAATTCGCCGCTAGATGTCCAGGTTGATGACATTTGTAACAGACTATGGGTTTGGCTTTAGATACATTATTGGTAATAGCGGAAAGTTTAGGAATGTTGGGATTTGGCTGGAGAGATGGCTTAGGGTTTGGATTTGTGTTTGATGGTAAAGCAGGTGGTCATGTCCAAGATTCACGGAATGAAGAGGGAAGGAAACGGTTTTGATTGAATCTTTGAAAATTTGAATTGAATTGTTTTGAACCAAAGTTACCATTAGTTTGAAATTGTTGTGGTCGCTTCTCTCATCCTCAAGTTTTGTCTTTAGTATCATGGGCCAAGGAAATTGCATCTTCGAGAGCCGTCGGCTTGAACATGTTGACCTCCGCATAAAAATATCCAAGTAAGCGAGACATAAACTTGTGTTTATGGGTTGCCTCAGCTACATCTTCGAGCATTTGAAGTTGCAATAAAGCATTCCAAAAATGCTCGATATATTGTGAAATAGGCTCATGATCCCTCTGTTGGTAGAAGATCCCATTGTTTGATTGCTTTTTCGTGGAATTGGGGTGGAAGGAAATTTTGCAAAATTTTCTTTTGGAAAGTCTCCCAAGTAGTAGGACAATGATGCTCTTGCGGACAACAATCCACCATAGGGATGCTCAGTCCACTAGATGATTAGTGACACACTTAATTTTGTCTTTCTCAACATACTCTTCTTCATGGAAATAATCATCAAATTGACTGACAAAAGCAAGTACAATCTTTCCATCGTGTGACCCATTGAAAGTACATAATTTGAAATTTCTTTTACTTATCTTTGTTTCTTTCCGAATAGATTACACTTCAAGTGTTGCATCGATTGTACGTCATATAAGATCTTCAAATTGTGGTCCATCTTAGTCGGCTGTAGATCGTTGTACATTGGCCAATTGAGCTTGCAAAGTTTGACATGCTCTTTGTTCCTTTTGAAGCAGCATCATAATCAAATCTAGTTTTTGCTCTATCGTTGCTTCGGGTAGGTCACCTTCAGCCACATAAAATCTTCCATGGTTTGATCGGACATCCTGCAAAAATTTCAAAAGACCTCACACACTCGAAATCTTGTTAGTGGGATGAGCGTAGCTGAAAGTTAGGTTTACAAGGCTTATTTCTCTCTCTTTTTTAAAAAATGACTTTTTGTAGTATTTCTTCTTTACGGATGCGGAATTTGATATCACCATTGTCGTATTGCTGCGCATCCGAGGTGTGGAATCCACCAAAAAGTTTGTGTGTGTGACATTTGTTACTTTGTACATACTTAGACATTGTGCTTTGCTCTGCCTGAACGTTTTGCCTTCAGTTGGTTCATGTTCAATTTCACAGAAGAGACAAGTGTTGTTTGGGAGTGAATCTAGTATTTGTTCCAAACAATTTAGAAGGAGAATGGGCTCTGAGAGGAAGCTCTAAATTGCTGGGAAGAGATGCATTTAGGTGGACTATTATCCAATGCTGTCACATTTATTTGCATTCTGAAAAACATGCATTGTTGGGGAACTCAGAAGTAAGGGCAGAGAAACACATGCTGAAATTGCTAAAGAAGTGATTTGAGAGAGAGCCTTTTCTTGACAGCACTTTGGTTGATATGTACAACAAATTTGGCTCCGTGGTAGAAGCACATGACATCTTTAATGAATTGCCTACCAGAGATACTGTCTCATGGACAGCATTGATTGCAGGTTATGGAAAATGTGACTTATTTGAAAAAGCATGGGAAATGTTCAATCAGGTACGGGTAAGGGATATAGTCTTGTGGAATGCAATGATCTTAGGATATGCTGAGTATGGGCTTGTTGTTGAAGCTTTGAACTGTTTTGAAAAAATGCAAATGGAGAGAGTGTATCCAAATGTAGTTACATGGAATACTCTGATATTGAGCTATGCCGGATGATGGAGTTGTTTGTCTAGATAATGGAATGTACAAGATTTGGTTTGCTTGTTGTTACAAGGTGTATGAACCCAACACTTTACTGCTTGACAATGCATTAGCAACCATGGGATCTGGATTGGCTTCTGCTATTGTAGTGTCATTGTTGTACCTACAAAAGAAAGTTGTTGATGTGTGTGGTGATGGTGGGTTCATGATGAATTCTCAGGAAATGGAGACAGTTGTTTGCTTGCAGCTTAATCCGATAGTCATTGTACTAAACGATAATGTTTTTGGTATGATCAAGTGGAAGCAAGACCATTTAGGCTTTCCCAAGAGAGCTGGATGCCATTCGCAAGGCATGTGCTTCTCTAGAATCGAACTACCAACCTCCTGTCACATTTGTAGTAATTCACAAGCGTCACCATACACGCTTTTTTTTTCTTGGCAAGCAATCATAATGATAGGCGAAGCATAGACAGCATTGGGGAAAACACTATTTTCAGACATTGTGTTCGCAGGAATAGAGGGGGGAGAAAAAGCAAGAACGCAAACAGGAAGGAAGATGGGTCTGTTCGAGGATCATCGATCTCCCACTCTTTCTAATGGATCGGCGTACTAGTAGTCATACTGATCCAGTAAATGCCCCGGATACAAAAAGCTCAGATCGCAGCGATGATTCTGAACCCTGCAGGTCCCTGGCTCATTACAGGAAAAGAACATCGGACCAGAGTTTTCTGATAGTAGCCACTGCACAGATCAATTCCGCACATCCCTGAGAGATTGGAGCTTCTACAGGAGCATAATCAAATCAAAATCTCGCTAGGTTGCCTCAGTGGGCAATGAAGTGATCTCCGATTTAGTTTACTGGGGGAGCAGAATTCGCAATTCCACGGTTGTTTTTTGTCCCCATGGAAGAAAGGTCTTTGGCTGAAGATGCTCCCAAGGTCCCTTCACCAGTCCAAGGGAAGGTATCAAGTGCTCCATTACTTACTTCTCGATTGAAGGACTAGCACATAAGTCTGATAGTAATAGCTTTAGCTGGTGTATCAATCACGACAGTGATGAAGGGTTTCTCATGAGAACACATACCAGAAGCTAATAAGTATAAAAATCGAGAAGACAAAGAACCAGTCTGTGCAATCCAATCAGATACAGATGATATAATCATCACAGGGAGGCCATATTCCAGCAATACGAAAAGCATCATCAACATGCAATTATAACCCCAAGTGACGCTTACAAACCTTGGTACAGCGTCTTGACAATCTTGATTTATTTGGTTTTGTAAGTCCTAGATGGACATGGCTCCAAAATTGATTGAAGCTTATGAAGAACAGAGGAGGGTGTAGTAAGTCATGGCTTCGCTATTTGATTCTTCCCCGTTTGGCAGGCTTCATGATACTGGCCGTGGCAGCTCTGCACTCGTGAAAAGGCCATCAGTAGCAAAGAATGTAGTACCAATCTCTGGAGTCAAGCAGAGGACCCTGCATCTGTGTACAGGCATTTGCAGCTATTACCAGAATTCTTATAAGCTCCTTGTTACACATATTTGTCTCTGATTTCAACAAGCATGGATTCTATTATACTAGCAGGTACCCTGCACTCGTGAAAAGATCACCGGCAGCAAAAAATGCAGTATCAACTTCTCGAATCAAGTAGGGGACTCTACATCTGTGTAGAGGTACCCCTTGTGAACGGCTCTTGTTTTACAACGGATTGAATCAGCAATCTCTTTGATCGACTCTATAGATCTATGGTTATAGACTATACCGACTAAGCAAGACAATTGCAGTAAGCATTTTGTATTCCACAAGCTGGATTTAAGTCATCTGTACTTCCTCCCATTGTAGACATTTATACATGAAGCCAAGACGCCAAATGTGAAAGAGAAAGTGCAGCTTGAGTGTGCAACCCAGGAGGGATGGATTTTGGATCCTGCTGATGTTGCATGAGCTCTTTTGGAGTGGAAGAGCTTGAGTTGCTTTTTCAGAAAGTTCAGAATGTTGCTGTTGCCAAAGAAGAGGAAGGAACTGATTTTCAAATGTAGAAAAGAGAACCTCATAAGAGCTTTCATCTTTGTTTGATTGTATGCATCGGCTTCAGGCAACACCTTGACAATATTCACTAGTGGAAGGAGGCTGTTAACTCTTGGAAAGATATTGTTACTTGGCATCATTTTCTCATCTTGCTTATTTGCTTGATTGATCTTCTATCTTGAAATTCGTCAAGGTCCTCTGTGGTCGCGACTTTGCTTTCGAAAACCCTTCGACATCCTTGGTGAACCCAATGCGAAAGCGTCGCATTTAAATTTCAGGATGGGAGATACTTCAGCATCCATTTCAGCCTCTTCTACAATTCTGGCTTTGTCCTCTACTTCAGCTCCATCATTGACTGCTGCTTCAAGTACTTCAATGGATGATTTAAAGCAGATTTTGCAGAATATGTCTATGTATATGCAGCTTCAAAATCAGCAGACACAATTGTATATGTAGCAGCAGCAACAATTGCATCAACAATAGTTGTCTCAGCAAAGGCAACTGTATTCGGAGCAAGAGAATGCAATCAGCGCGACTAAGGCGATTGAAGCAGTTGAGAATGAGAAGAAGCTATTTGATGGCCGTAATTTTTTGGCTTATTTGAAGACATATGAGATCAAGATGGGATTTTTTGGAGTACTAGCAGGACTTATGAGTAAGTATTTCCTTCGTCTTGTCACACCCGCCTTGAGGGCAAAAGTGATTGATCTTTTTCTTCAAAATTCGCATTGGCAAGATTTTAAGAAGGCCCTGAAAGAAGAGTATTTCCTTGAGGACTTTGGGATGGCTACACGGCGGTCATTCCGAGAGTGGGTCTACATGCCAAACAAAGGTCTAGCTGCTTCAAAGTTGATACGAAATTTGAAGAGAGGTATAGTCAGCTTGATGCCATTGAACAAAGAGCATTGGATGTTGAGAAAGTTGAGCTTTTCTTGCAAGCTGCAGATCTTGATCTTCAGGAAGAATTAGGAGAGCTTCTTGAAGATTGCACGAAGCCTATGGGTCTTAAAATGGATTGGCAAGATGCCCAGGATGCAGTCTCGACTTTGACCAAGAGGAGGATATGGAAGACCCACCTACAGAATGGATCTATGACACCGACGCCGTCTTCTGCTTCTATCCCTGTTATTTCTTCTCTTCCTCAGCCAGTTTCTTGGCCTATGCTAGTGCCTACTGTTTCTACTCCTCCCGTTCCTCCTGTTCCAAGACCGATGCCGGCTCCTTCTACTCCAAAACCATCCGCTCCGTCGGTGCCTCCTCTCTTGATGGCATAATCAAAGGCATAACGGATTTGACATTGGAGTTAGTTAAAGCAGAATTGGTGGGAAAATTGAAGAGTAGTTTGCTTCGACCGTGCCTACTATTCCTTCTGGTGCTCCTACTGCACCTAGGAGTGCTCCTAGTGCACCTAGGAGAGATCGAAGATGTATTTGGTGTGATAGTACGGACCATCAGCATTTGTAGGGATTGTGAATCTTTTCAGGATGCAAGGAGGAAGAATTTGGTATTTTGGGGACAAGATGGCAAGATCTGGTTGACTGAAACAGGAGCTCCACTTGCTACCAATTTTGGGAAAGGCAGAATGAAGAAATTAGTAGATGATATGGTTGCGCGTACTTCTTATGTGGCAGCTAGAGGAGATGCTTCTACATATGGAGTCCAGATTGAGAAAGGATCAAAGAATCAGTCAGCATTATGGACCTATGCTATGGAGACGGCAAACAAGGGGAAAATTCAGCAGACTGTTTTGACTAATGCAAGTTCTAGCATCAGATCTGAGACAGGTTGGGATTCGCCTGTTGACAGGTACACTATTTATGCCTACTTGGCTAAGTCTCAAGGAGCAGATGTACTTGTTGAGGAGAAGCGTAAGAGGGATGAGGAGAATCCAAATGCAGCTAAAATGACTAGAGGGGGCGAGTTTGTTACTCCACCTACTGCAGGACCGTCTTTGAGACCAGGGCCAGAACGACAAATGGAAGATGCTCAAAAGAAAGAAAAGAGGCAAGAGCCTAGAGAGAGAAAGCAGCTAGGGTTTAGATTGATGTCCGATATTGAGACATCTACGGACATGAAGAAAATCTTTAATGACAAGATACTTGGCAGTGAGGTGACTTTTACTATTTCTGAGGTTTTGGGCATCTCAAAAAGAGAGTTTCAAGATCAGTTCCAAGAAGTCTTGAAGAGGAAAAGACATGCATTGCTTACTACTGATACACAGGGAGTTTTGATTGGGGAGTTGGATGAGGATGAGGATGAGGTTATGGTTGAGAATGCTTCTGTTTTTCCACAGATAGAGAAGAGGGTTCAGCCTATGCATTATGCTGAAACTGATGAGCCTGTCTTGATACCGCGTAGTCACTTTTCGCGGAGTCATTGGGCTAGGGCAACTACAGAAACAATGGTAAAAATTGGAGAGAAACAGGTGCCTTATGTTGCTTAGGTGGATCATGGTTCAGAGATTAATCTCATAGTTCGTGGAGTTTATGAAAGTAATAGATGGCCTATGGATGTAGAGCATGGGTGGCATATGAGAGCTGCCAACAACACTGTAGGTGATTTGTATGCTGCCTGTCCTAGTGTCAGGGTTTCTATTGGAGATGTAGAGGATGATTTCCATTTCTTTGTGCAGGATTCATGCTTTTATCCCATAATTCTTGGACAGCCATACATCTCAGAGATGCGCATGGAAACAAAAGTAATGGATGATGGATCTGCTTATGCACGGATTCGCAGTAAAGATGGTATGAGAGCAGTTCAGTTTATGACTGTGTGTGTGAACCATGTTAGAAACAGGGATACTCTTAGAGATACGCCTTTGCCCACTGTGAAGGATTCGGGTTTTCATTAGGTACCGCTGTTTCGGGAGACGACGGTGGTACAGACCAGAGGAGATTGGAGTTCTCGCCTCCTGGCAGCAGTGTTTTCTCCTCCAGTTTTGTTGGAATTTCAGCAAACAGTTCGATGAGTTATCAGAAGACTTCTAAGTTGCCTAGAGTTTCCAGGCAGTACATATGCAGGAAGGAGAAAAATTTGAAAAATGCAAGTATTTTACAGGATGATGAGCATATAGATGGAATGTATGACAGTATGATTTGTGCAGATACGATGACAAAGATGGAAAATATGCTGAAAATTGATATGCAGAGTTGTCACAGTAATGTATCAGTGCAATCCCTGGACATGTTTCATGAAATTGCAGATTTTGTGTCATAGATAGAGAGTTTCCCGTTAATTATGATCAGCTTATAGAGAGACACAGAGGGCTGAAAACTTTCACCCAATAGAGTTTATTGCTAAAATATTTCAGCACCCAGAGTTTAGGACTATTCCTATGCAGTCCATAGAGCAGAGGGCTGAGGATATTCAGCCACTAGAGTGTAGAATTGCTGATTTATAGCAAGATTTGAGTAATGCAGAGGATCATAATGAAGCCAGGGTTGACACAAAATACAAGACTGTGGATAAGAAGGTGAAGCCGGTAGCTGTACCGCTTCCACCTGACAGTGATCAGCAAATAGAGAGGGCTACCAAACAGCCAATTTTGAGGAATCCAGAGCATATATGCCATAAATTTTCAACAGAGACTCTTGCTGAATTAAAAATTGGAAATGGTGATTTCTTGCTACCCACAAAGAAGCAATGCTTTCTGGAGATGCTTGAGCGACATGGAAGGGGGTTTGCTTTTTTCCTGCATGAGATTGGATGTGTGAATCCGGATATTGTTGCTCCTATGGTGATCTTTACTATTCCTCATATTCCATGGAACCTCTGACCTATTCAAGTGCCTAAGACACACCTGCCAAAGCTAATTGACTTATTGAATGAGAAAATCAGGATGGGAATCCTAGAGCCTTCATCTGCACCATACTCAAATAAGTGGTTTACAGTTCCAAAGAAGAATGGTACTCTCCGATTTATACAGGACATGCAGTCAGTAAATAGAGTTACTATCAGGAATGTTGGTATAGGTCTAGTTGTGGATGAGTTTGCAGAAGCATTTGCTAGACGTGCCATCTATTCTTTAGGTGATTTGTATTCGGGATATGATCAGTTTCAGCTGGCTTTGGAAAGCAGGGACATAACCACTATGAGAACTTCTATTGGGCTTGTCAGGATGTGTACCTTGCCTCAAGGTGCCACTAATTCTGTTGCGCATATGATGAATGCCATGCATAAGGTCCTTCACGATTACATACCTCAGCTTACCATGCCTTTCTTGGATGATGTGCCCATTAAGCGGTGTGTAGAAGAAGAGAAGAATGAGAGTCTAAATGAGCAGGGATGCAGATACTTTGTGGCTGATCATATTTCAACTTATGAGAAGACTTTGGCCAGGTTAGAAGAAGTGAACTTGACACTATCAGGGCAAAAATCTATTTTTGGAGTAAATGAGGTTGTCATTGTTGGACATATGTGTGGGTATTATGGCAGGAAACCCTCACCTGAGAAGGTGGATGCTATAGGCAAGATTACGGAGTATTGTTCTACCACTTCAGAGGTACGGAGATTCATTGGAGCTTGTGTGTTTTATATGATTTGGATACCCCATTTTGCACACATAGCAGATTGTTTATATCAGCTGTTTCGATTACCCTTGCGGGTTGTCTGCGATAAAGAGACACAGTTACAAGTGATGAGGGAGTTTCACGAGAGTCCTTGGGCTGGTCATAGAGGAGTGTGGGCTACTTATGAGAAAATCAAGGAGAAATATTGGTGGAAAGGCATGTATAGAGATGTTTCTCACTTTGTAGAGACTTGCAGAGACTGTTAGATGTATTCGGTAGTGCGTCATCGAGATGAGCTTCATCCGACCTATCCGCTATGCATTCATTATAAGTGGGTAGTTGACTTGGTTACTATGCCTATGGGTCTATGGCAGATGAGATATATTGTTTTGGCTAGAGAGGATCTTACCAATCATGTTGAGGACAGACCTTTGAGAACGAAGACCACTAGTGCAGTGTGTAAGTTCTTATTGGAAGAAATTTTCTGCAGGTATGGCTGTGTGGGTAAGATCACTGCAGATCGTGGTGAACTAGATGCAGATGAAGCTAGGGAGTTTTTCTCTCAACTAGGAATCAAGTTGGCTCTAACCATAGCATACAATCCAGAGGGAAATGGGAAGAGTGAAAGAGGGCATTCACTGATAGTGAAAGCATTAGCCAAAGCATGCAGAGGATGGATTGGAGAATGGCCAAGACTTCTACCATTTGCTTTGTGGGCTGATCGTATGACTCACAGTATTACCACAGGATATATGCCCGCAGAGTTGATGTATGGTCAGAAACCGGTTATGCCGACTGAGACTTGTGCTTTGACTTGGTCAGTTTTACCTTGGCAGGAGGATTTGACAAGAGAGGAGCTCTTAGCTCTTCGGATTCGGTAGTTGGAGAGAAGACCAGAGGATATTCAGCTAGCTATTGACAGGTTGAAGGTTGCTAGACTAATAAATAAGGACAGGTTTGACAGCAGGCATCGCTTGCAGCCTAGAGCAATAGAAGAGGGAGACTGGGTATTAGTCTTTGATAGCAGCCTTGAAAATCAGCATACTGCACTTCGGAAGATGGTGAAAATATGGTTTGGGCCGTACATAGTCAGACATGTCTTTGATAATGCAACATATGAGCTGACAGAATTGGATGGGACAGTGCTTAGAGTGCCTATTGCAGGAAAAAGAATCAAGATTTTCAAGAAAAGAGATGATGAGGATTATGCATTGGAAGATTTTGCAAGAGAAGAGCAACGAGAAGAAACTCCAATAGAAGAGATAGATGATATGACAGATAATCTTGTTGATATATCGGAAATACACAATGAAGAGATTGATCTATTCGTAGATCTTGACGACAATGATCATGGGTAGTTGGCCCATCCGGAGGATGCGCAGGATCAGAGGGAGTGGATGTCGTACTACTGCACATTCGAGGTGTGGAATCCACCAAAAAGTTTGTGTGTGTGACATTTGTTACTTTGTACATACTTAGACATTGTGCTTTGCTCTGCCTGAACGTTTTGCCTTCAGTTGGTTCATGTTCAATTTCACAGAAGAGACAAGTGTTGTTTGGGAGTGAATCTGGTATTTGTTACAAACAATTTAGAAGGAGAATGGGCTCTGAGAGGAAGCTCTAAATTGCTGGGAAGAGATGCATTTAGGTGGACTATTATCCAATGCTGTCACATTTATTTGCATTCTGAAAAACATGCATTGTTGGGGAACTCAGAAGTAAGGGCAGAGAAGTACATGCTGAAATTGCTAAAGAAGTGATTTGAGAGAGAGCCTTTTCTTCACAGCACTTTGGTTGATATGTACAACAAATTTGGCTCCGTGGTAGAAGCACATGACATCTTTAATGAACTGCCTACCAGAGATACTGTCTCATGGACAGCATTGATTGCAGGTTATGGAAAATGTGACTTATTTGAAAAAGCATGGGAAATGTTCAATCAGGTACGGGTAAGGGATATAGTCTTGTGGAATGCAATGATCTCAGGATATGCTGAGTATGGGCTTGTTGTTGAAGCTTTGAACTGTTTTGAAAAAATGCAAATGGAGAGAGTGTATCCAAATGTAGTTACATGGAATACTCTGATATTGAGCTAGGCCGGATGATGTAGTTGTTTGTCTAGATAATGGAATGTACAAGATTTGGTTTGCTCGTTGTTACAAGGTGTATGAACCCAACACTTTACTGCTTGACAATGCATTAGCAACCATGGGATCTGGATTGGCTTCTGCTATTGCAGTGTCATTGCTGTACCTACAAAAGAAAGTTGTTGATGTGTGTGGTGATGGTGGGTTCATGATGAATTCTTAGGAAATGGAGACAGTTGTTCGCTTGTAGCTTAATCTGACAGTCATTGTACTAAACGATAATGCTTTTGGTATGCTCAAGTGGAAGCAAGACCATTTAGGCTTTCCCAAGAGAGCCATTCACAAGGCATGTGCTTCTCTGGAATTGAACTACCAACCTCTTATCACATTTTTAGTGATTCAGAATCCACAGATGACTACATGAAGGTGCATTTGCTCTCCTTTGCAAAGAGTCGATGCTCTCTCAATATGTCAAACACCCTTCTGATGTGTGTCAAGTGCTCCTCAAATGACTTGTTGTAAATGAGGATGTCATCAAAGAAAACAAGCACAAACTTGAACAGAAAGGGTTATAGGATTTTGTTCATGAGGCTTTGAAAGGTGGCGGGGGGCATTAGTCAATGCAAAATTACTAGAAAATGATAAAGTCCACGATCAGACCTAAAGGCCATTTTGACCTCATCTCCTGCCCTCATACAAATCTTATGGTAGCCACACCGCAAGTCAATCTTAGTGAAAAAGCATGCCCCTTTCAACTCATCCAACAAATCATCAATCCATGGGATGGGGTAGCGGTTCTTCACCATAATTTTGTTCAAGTCTCTATAGTCAGTGCACATGCAAAAGGAGCCATCTTTCTTCTTAACTAACAAGACAAGAGATGCATATGGGGGAAGAACTTAGTTCAATGAACCCCATCCCTAACAACTCCTTAACTTGCTTTGCAACCTCTTCACGCTCACATTTGGAGAGTCTGTAAGGGGGCTTGTTCACGGGCTTAGAATGGGGCTCTAAGTCAAGTGGGTGGTCCACTTGTCTCGTAGGAGGAAGGGATGTAGGCATCTAAAATAGATCATTGTATTCCTCAAGTAAGGCCTGCAAGGTTGAATCATTAGATACTACAGAGGGCTGACTAGAATAGTCCTTATTTAATTGCAAAACAAAGATTTGTGAGCATTTCTTAAACTCCCTTTGAGTTGCTTTATTGTAATGAGCTAAAATCAGCATGACCTTGAAGTCCCTCTAGGTGGATTGGCTGTCCATGCATCACAAACTCCATGTAACGCTAAGAGAAGTCCATAGAAATTTTCCCTAATTGTTTGAGCCAATCACATCCCAAGACAACATCAATGGGGCCCATATCTAGGGCAATTAGATCAACCAGTGCCACATAATTTTCAGCCAAGCATAAGGGAACTACGGGACATACATGTGTGTTGATTTCTTCTTCTCCATTTGCTAGTTGGACCTTCAAGGGTTGGTGTAGTGCCATAGGGATGCATTTCAACCGATCAATGGCTGATTTATTGACAAAATTGTGAGTGCTACCACTATCCACAAGGATGAAGACATGCTTTCCATTGATACTGCCTTGAATGCGAAGGATGCTAGGGCTTCAAGAGCCCATCAAGATCGAGCAAAGGGAAGTGGTAGGTGGGTGGGATGTCAAATCTGGAAGTGAACCCTATAGCTCACCTCAAAGAGGGCTTTGTCCCCTCCGCTTTGAATAAGAAACCTCCCCAATCGGAGCTATCTTTTGAAAGTTAGGCCCATTTTTGTGCACTAGGGTCATTGTGGACAAGATGCAGACCCAGGCAGCATAATAATTCCATTACAAAAATTTTTAATCATTTTTTGTCACAAAGGTTAATATCTCATCTCGAAGAGGACTTTGTCCCCTCCAACTTGAGCCAAAAATCTCATCAATCAAAGTTTCCTACAAAAAGTTACGCCCCTTTTACTGACAACAACAGGTCTTGTGGACTACATCCAGATGGCTGGCCAGAAAGACAAAAGCAAGGCCCAAGAGGAACTATAGGGGGATATTAGAGACTCCCAAACCTCCATGAATGAGGAACCAAGTTTGGCAGAGGATTACCATGGTGACATACAGGAGGAAATGCCTAAAATAGACGCATACACCCTACTCAATCACACCCTCTATCAGCATGAGCTTCATCATATGGAACGACATAATGACATGGTCACGAACCACCGCCAAATGATGTCCAAGTTTGATGAAGTGATCAAGCACATGGCTCTCTCAAACTCGAAGACTCAACAGACCTTGGAGCAGCTCACTACTCTTGTTGCTCAATCAGCGACCACTTCATCCCAAGAGAAGGCCAATGACTCTAGGCATGAGTCTAGACGTCCTCCACATTAGGAACCGTTGCATGGTCCACAGGGTATACTTGATGCTAAGGGAATTTTCCCTTCTACCTACGAGATTGGTAAACCTCTCATGCACATGATGAGCCCCTGTTGAATTCCCCCATCCACCATGCAGCCAACATCCCATTGAGGCCTTCTCCCACCCTTGGTTGAATCTCCCCTGCTCTCCCTAGGAGCCCCATGCACCGTATATGAATCAGCCCCATCAAGGACAATATGGTACAAATGAGTAGCATGGCAATCATGGATAGCATGGTTATAATTGCCAACATGGGCTTAATGCACCACATGGGATGTATAGACAACAAGGCATGTATGGCCACTGAGGGATGTATGGGCAGCATACACGCTTTTTTTTTGTCTTGGCAAGCAATCATACTGATAGGCGAAGCATAGACAACAATGGGGAAACCACTATTTTCAGACATTGTGTTCACAGGAATAGAGGGGGGAGAAAAAGCAAGAACGCAAACAGGCAGGAAGATGGGTCTGTTCGAGGATCATCGATCTCCCACTCTTTCTAATCGATCGGCATACTAGTAGTCATAATAATCCAGTAAATGCCCCGGATGCAAAAAGCTCAGATTGCAGCGATGATTCTGAACCTTGCAGGTCCCTGGCTCATTACAGGAAAAGAACATCGGACCAGAGTTTTCTGATAGTAGCCACTGCACAGATCAATTTCGCACATCCCTGAGAGATTGGAGCTTCTACAGGAGCATAATCAAATCAAAATCTCGCTAGGTTGCCTCAGTGGGAAATGAAGTGATCTCTGATTTAGTTTACTGGGGGAGCAGAATTCGCAATTCCACGGTTGTTTTTTGTCCCCATGGAAGAAAGGTCTTTGGCTGAAGATGCTCCCAAGGTCCCTTCACCAGTCCAAGGGAAGGTATCAAGTGCTCCATTCCTTAGTTCTCAATTGAAGGACTGGCACAAAAGTCTGACAGTAGCAGCTTTAGCTGGTGTATCGATCACGACAGTGATGAAGGGAGTCTCATGAGAACACATACCAGAAGCTAATAAGTATAAAAATCGCGTAGACAGAGAACTAGTCTGTGGAATCCAATTAGATACAGATGATATAATCATCACAGGGAGGCGAGATTCCAGCAATATGAAAAGCATCATCAACATGCAATTATAACCCCAAGTGACGCTTACAAACCTTGATACAGCGTCTTGACAATCTTGATTTATTTGGTTTTGTAAGTCCTAGATGGACATGGCTCTAAAATTGACTGAAGTTTATGAAGAACAAAGGAGGGTGTAAGTCATGGCTCTGTTGTTTGATTCTTCCCCGTTTGGCAGGCTTCATGATACTGGCCGTGGTAGCTCTGCACTCATGAAAAGGCCATCAGTAGCAAAGAATGTAGTACCAATCTCTGGAGTCAAGCAGAGGACCCTGCATCTGTGTACAGGCATTTGCAGCTATTACCAGAATTCTTATAAGCTCCTTGTTACACATATTTGTCTCTGATTTCAACAAGCATGGATTCTATTATACTAGCAGGTACCCTGCACTCGTGAAAAGATCACCGGCAGCAAAAAATGCAGTATCAACTTCTCGAATCAAGTAGGGGACTCTACATCTGTGTAGAGGTACCCCTTGTGAACGGCTCTTGTTTTACAACGGATTGAATCAGCAATCTCTTTGATCGACTCTATAGATCTATGGTTATAGACTATACCGACTAAGCAAGACAATTGCAGTAAGCATTTTGTATTCCACAAGCTGGATTTAAGTCATCTGTACTTCCTCCCATTGTAGACATTTATACATGAAGCCAAGACGCCAAATGTGAAAGAGAAAGTGCAGCTTGAGTGTGCAACCCAGGAGGGATGGATTTTGGATCCTGCTGATGTTGCATGAGCTCTTTTGGAGTGGAAGAGCTTGAGTTGCTTTTTTAGAAAGTTCAGAATGTTGCTATTGCCAAAGAAGAGGAAGGAACTAATTTTCAAATGTAGAAAAGAGAACCTCATAAGAGCTTTCATCTTTGTTTGATTGTATGCATCGGCTTCAGGCAACACTTGACAATATTCACTAGTGGAAGGAGGCTGTTAACTCTTGGAAAGATATTGTTACTTGGCATCATTTTCACATCTTGCTTATTTGCTTGATTGATCTTCTATCTTGAAATTCGTCAAGGTCTTCTGTGGTCGCGACTTTGCTTTCGAAAACCCTTCGACACCGTCATCTTCCAAGAAGATAATTCATGCATGTAGACTGTGTGTTGCAAACTGTTTGCTCGAATTTGGCTCTGTCTGTCCACAGTGTAAACAGGGGCTTTGATGGAAGTAAAAACTTGTCCAGAACTAAGTGTATACGAACAATCGCTATGGGAGAGGTTGAATCTTGACACTCAGTAGACTTGGAGCTTAGTAAGCTTAAAGCTTAAAGCTTTAGACTAGCCATTTTTTTTAAAGTTAGGACGTCGATATGTTCTGAACGATGTCGACGTCCTTCAGTGCGTCCTGCCGCCAGGGTTCATCGAATTATGGATAGTTAAGATTTTCTTTTATAAAACTTTTGTTCAACTTAATTAAGCTTATAAACTAAATTTAATGACAATCTCTTATCTGCTTCTCTGAGTATGAAACAACTTGCAAAGGAGCTTGGAAAATGGTCCTCTGCCGTCTGGAAGTGGTCCTTCACAATCTGACAGCACAACAGGGGGTTTTTCACCACGAGGAACGCGCTGGCATTGATGGATTAGACTGACTGTAGATCTCAATCGTTCTAGGAGCTCCACCTTTACGTGAGATGGTAAGCGATTGGAAGCTCTCGATCTCAGCTTCGCTCTGATACCATTGCTACACAGATCGGATGCTATATGCGTGCGTAGCGAGCGAGGAAGATCCCCAAGAATAAAAGAACTCTACTTTTGCATAAAAAACAAGAGATAAGACTTGCACGACATGAAGCAAAAGACCAATTGCGTACAATCTCTCCCCATGCCTTGTTTGAGCGCTCCACAAAGCATATATTTGATATATTATTCATCTCCAAGCTCAAAAAATACCCCAATTTACAATTAGCACACTTTAGCTTTTGTGTTTGCTTTTGTCCCACTAAAGAATTAAAGCTATTGGGTGCCCAAAGAGTCGGGCGATGCCCAAATACAATGTCCAATAACAAATATTTAAATCGTATGCCCATGCACATACAAAATAATGAATAAATATCAAGCGCTTTAATAAATAAGTGCGTCAAAATAAATATTGGTGCCACGCCTGAGATGCGCACCCATCAAAAATGATAATTTCTTCTAAATAACTTGAATACACTCTATCGCCTTGTGCTTCCCAACGCCACCGCTGCTTGCTCTACACATCAACTGAAGCATTCACAATTGTTAGAAAATAATAAAATTAAATAAAAAAAGTGAATACCTAGCCGTCTTCAGCTACACAAAATAAATAAATTGGTTAGGACTCAATCCTAATCTTAATTTATTATGAGTGCGCACTCTAAACTCATAAACGTCTATTAATTTAAATATGTATTTTGTGGAATCACCCGCTATGGAATCACCCACTTGCACATTAAATTAACAAGATGCCCGAAAAGGACAAGCATCCCCATCAACTTTTTGCACAAGGAATCCATCTTGTGTATGAGCCCCAGCAATAAATAAAATTTTATGGAATCCACTGCAAAACCTCACGGAATCCATCGTGGAATATGCCTCCTGGCATCAATATCTCATCATCCCAAATAAAGTGGTACAAATGGGGATTGTCAACTAGTGGATCATTCAACTCCACTTACTCATGGGCCTCCACCTCCTCCTCTTCATGGTCTATGAGTATGTTGTGTAGGATGCAATATGAATTTACAAATTTGGGCAAGGAACACAAGTCAAGCATTTGAATGGTCTTGCCAAGGTAAAGACATGATTGCTTCAACCTATCGAAAGCACACTCAACAACAATCCTTGTTGAAGACTGCATGTAGTTTTAATTGCACCTGAAATTATCTGAGCTCCTCACATTGAAATGGAGTAATTAACCATGGAAGAAGTGGATAGCCTCCACCCCCCACGATGTATTTCCTAATCCATAGATCAATAAATTCAAATGGAGCACTCACTAGTTTTCTTTGGATGTGGGGTAGAGTTTAAAGAAAGTGGAGTTACAGAGGACTATTGTGTCATGAGCACAATCATGCTAGCCTTTGTTAACACTAAGAGAATGCATCCCTACATCCACAATTCCTAGAAAATCATGCTATAGTATCCATACCAATTGTACCAATCAACAATATTTTCAAGGGGAGGTAGATCCAGTGTGAGGTGGGTGGCATCAATTGCACCACAACAATTTGAAAAAGAATGGAGTGCTCAAAACTCCTCCACCCTCGTAATCGTGCTCTTTGTTTGAGGCCATTGCAAAAAATGCCTTCCATTTTTTCCCATAGAAAATGCAAAGCCCACAATAATTTTAGAAATAGTTGAGCAGCCATATCCAAAGTGTTTTAAAGACATCAATGCATCGCATGCTAGATAATAGGCAAAGGATAGCGATATGGTTTCACCAATTATAGGGACTCCCCAAAATGCTACTGTAAGTGCTCCAAGAGGAGAAATTTTAAGATTACTTGCTTAACTTAGTTGCAAACATCTAGGAGTTGATGGATATGATTATAGAATAATTATAGACACTAAAAGCGAATATCTCAGGTCTATCAAACATTGCAGGAGCAGGAAGAGATGCCATGTGATCAAACACTTGGTGTAAAAAGTGCCATCAAGTGGGACATTTAGCCACTGAATGTACTCAAAAGTGGGAGCCAACCATCCCTAGAGTTTTTTGTTCTTATTATTTGAGAAAGAATCACATAGAGGATATTTTCTCTCTAAAGGAGATGCATGATAAAAGGAAGAAAGATGAAGAAGAAAGGTTCACCTAATGGAATCCAAGATGATAACCCAAGATATTGGCCTAAATCCCAAAGATTTTGGTCTTTATTTTGGTCCTAGGAGGTTCCCATCCCAAAGTTATAGAGAAAAATAGTCTGGTGCTAGACAAAGATCAAAAGTGGAATGCTACAGATGAGGAGAGAAATGTCACATCTTTCCAAACTATCAAAAACCCTACAAAATATGTGGATTATGAGCCTCTTTGTAGTCAACATAAAGGAGAAGGCCACATTGCTAAAGATTATCCTAGTCCAACCAACCCTTGTCAAGGCTAATGCCATAGATGACCAATCAAAGAATTAAGAATCTCCTCCAATTTGGTACAATTGGAAGTAGCTGCAATAAGACGAGCCAATAAAATAGAACCTATGGTGCCAAAACAAAATGCTCTGCCTACAAAATCTGTTAAGTTCAAGCTCCCAATAGAGCCACAGAGTAGTACTATACAAGATAGTATAGTACAAAGTACTCCATTGCTATCGAAGATATAGAGATAGTCCAAGATGAAGGACCAGAGATACAAGAGATGGAAGAGATAGATGTATCTCCCATAATAGAAGATGTGGTGAAATAGCCATTGATTGAGGAAAGAGGACAAATCAAAGAGGGCATGTATACACGTGCTTTGCACCAAAGATCATCTAATTATAAAAATGAAGTGCATTTTTAGAGAGTCCATTCGAATTAGAGTTAGAGTGAGGTTGGGTTGCAAATCTGATTCACCTTACATTGACATGCTAAATTCAAATTAACTATTATATAGTTTTGTAACTCATAAAAGGAATCCAAATAGCAGTCACCTACTCACTACACTGCACCGTAGGCTAACAAATTGTGTTTATTGAAATGGGGTTATTGGCCAAGGTTAGCCTTATTAGTCCTTGTCTTTTCTGTTTGTTAGTCAATCAATGGTTCTATTATGAGTTTATTTTCATTTGTATTTGGTCTCTGGTTAGTAGGATTCACAATAGTATGCTTGTTCTTTTATTTTCTTTTGTGTGCTTAACAATGGGTCTCAAGGTGCCTATATATTGGAATATCACAAAGCTATCGATCGCATTTATATGTGGATTATGTATCAAAATTTTCACATAGACTATGGATTGTTTGGAGGTTGGTTTGGTGAAGTCCTATTGATTTGAATTCTTCATTGATTTTCTCTCGGTTGTGGTTTTTGTGTTGTTTTTGTAGGAATTCCCTTTCTTATCTTCTTGGTTTATAAGTGTGTGGTATATCCTATGTAGTCTGAATGGTGTTGTCGTGCCACTATGCAAACACAGTGTAAAAAACCTTGGAGTGCGCCATCATCTAACTTTTTTATTAATCTAGAGAGTCAATGTCATATTAGTTATTAGTGTTAGTGTCCATAATATGGATGGTTCAAAAATATGGGATTTTTGGACCAAAGTTTAGGCTATTTTTAATATTTTGGATATTATTTTTTATAATATCCTAAAAAGGTGTAGTAAACTTCTAGAATAGAGTGACACGTGTAGAAAGCAAGTGGCTTTTCAACTAGTTTGGGAGATCTCATACAAAAAGAAGGGCTTCTGAATTCGTGCAGTGTGCGATTGCAGTTTTTAGGCAGCACAAACAACACTTCAGTTGGGAAGAAGAAAAAAGAGGGATCTAGGAGAATTTTGATCAAGTGTTTGGGAGTTTTACCCCCCTTTTAGAGCCAATGGAACCATTACATTTTTTTTTTAGCAGCAAAGAAGAAGCTAGTGTTTGGCACACATTTTTGGTCTACTAGTGAGCTCCAGGAAATCTAATACTTGGAGATTGCTTCTGAGTAGTCCCATACAAGGATTTTATTTATCTTCTCAAGTTCTGTCAATACATAATGCTTTGAATCATTGAGCTTTGTCTTTATCATATGTACCTCAATGTTTCAGGGATTCTAGTCAAAAGGTCGTATCCATTAGGGATTAGAGAGAGAAGGAAGTAGAGAATATGAGATAGAAGAGAAGAAAAATAATATGCAAGTGGTACACAAGATAAAGATAAATCTCAATGATTCAAAGCACTATGTATTAATAGAACCTGAGAAGATAAACAAAATCCTTGTATGGGACTACTTGGAAGCAATCTCCAAGCATTAGATCTCATGGAGCTCCATGGTAGACAAAAAATATGCACCAAAAATTAGCTTCTTCTTTGCTGCTCAGATGGAAAATCTGATGGTTCCATTGGCTCTGAAAGGACGAAAGGAGGGCAAAACTCCACAATACCTGCTCAAAAATTCTCCCAAACGGCTTTTTTCTCTTCTTCTCGTCCAAAGTGCTCTTTACTATCTGAAAACTCCGATCACGTGCCACACAGATTTGAAAGCCTCCCTTTTTGCATGAGATATCCCAAACTGGTTGAAAAGCCATTGCTTTTTGTATGTCACTCTATTCTCAAAGTTTACTATACCTCTTTTAGGATATTTATAAGAAATAATATCCAAAACATCAAAAATAGGCTAAACTTGGTCCAAAAATCTCGTATTTTTGAACCATCCATACTATGGACACTAACACTAATGACTAATATGACATTGACTCTCTAGATTAATAAGGAAGCCCAATGATGATGCACTCTAGGGTTTTTCACATTGTGTCCATATAGTAGCATGACATCCACCCCTTGTGAACTTGCATATCCTCTGGTATGTGCCATCGATGCACCACCTAGGTCAAACACCCATATCATCAACTTATTGCTCATCATGCACATAAGTAGGCATCCCCTAGGATCATCAATCAAAATACTCAACATTTGTACAACTTTTGAGCCACACTTAATACCCCCTCTAGGGTTATAAGGCCTTGGGTGCACATCCTACATTAGAGGCTATTGAATCTCCATATATAGGCTATCAATGCACCCATCAACAAACACATAGCAACATGCCTAGTCTTTTTGAGTCCAATGCATGGAAATCTACTTATACTGACAATTGTGTACCACATCAAACATAAAATTGAGGCTGACTTGTATTCAGTATAGGTTGACCATCACAAAAAATAGTAAAGCAATCCATACCTTGAAGTATCTTTGAATTGCCTATCAAGGCCTTTGACAAAGCATTCAAAACATTCTTCATTTGTGGAGCATCACATCTAGTATCCTCTAAAGGCATATCTTCAAGCTCATGAATTATCTCAAAAATGATAACTGTATCTTGCAAATCATGTGCATTTAGCAAGTCACCAATTTTCCTCTAAGTCCTTGCATCAAGTAAAACATGAGCTTCATAAACCTCTTCAGATGCATTAAGAAAATCTACAAATGCAATGGCTGAATTTTCCACTATAAGATCTTTCAAGGAATCCATGGTTGACTCAATATTAGACTGAAGCTTATATCCCAACTACTTTCTCTCTTGCTTGCTATCTTATTTCTACTCCTACCCAATCTCTTCCATAACATGCTTGTGAGGTGGCTGATTTGCAACTTTAGGTTGATCCGCACTTCTTCTTGTCACCCTCTTAGATGTCCTTGCATTATCTTTATCTCTATTCCATTTCTCTTCCACAAGTACATTTGTGTTTTGCCCTTTTGCTAAATATGCATACACTGAATATGCATTTGTTGGTGATTCCCAACCAGTTATGTAACGAATGTCTTGCCCTGCATGAGACATTTCACTATTAGTAGCTTTTTTCTTTTTAGCTGCATGCAAAGCATGTGTTTGTATTGCAGCCATTGGACCAACCATCACTCCATCACTTGGCTAGGTATTCTATCCAATTGTAGACTAAAAATAGTAGCATGTACATCCACATAAGCATTTCGAACAGCCAAGTCTTCCAACAACTTTTGCATACCTCCCTTTCCAAAATTCAAAGCAAGAGGCAATCTTATTTCTTGTGCATGGATCTTGCCATCTTTCCAAAAGATGAGTTGTTTGCCAAGGCCTCATGATAAGTAGCACAATCCTTCCTTTCATGCTGCAAACTATCACACCACATATATATTTTCCTTGATTTAGGGGTTGCTGCCTGTCCCCTTTTCTCTTGTCCTTTCTCATCCAATTTTGTGACCTCCAATTGAAGATCCGGCGTGCCTTTAACCAATTTATCTGATACATCCTCTCTAACAATGGAAAAAATAGGTTCATCCAAGGGGTTAGCCATAGAAGTAGGTGGCTTACTAGATGTTGAGATATCGAGCTCCACTCGTGATATGCCAAGGTGACCATTGTGCATTTATGTCACCGACTTGTTAGTTGCAGATGTGGTTGGTACACCGCCCACGAATAATAGCTAGATGACAGCTATCCTTATCTACTCTAGTTCACGGCTCAATTAGTATGTCACCTTAGTTAGTTGAGTTTGGTTTGAGACCCATATATAGGGTTCTTCTATTTCTCTGTACAAGTGTTCTTTTTGGCTTACACAACTAAGAAGAGGAAAACTGTTTTTAGCCTCCACCTTTGTGTGTATTCTCCCATTATGCAAGTGAGAAAGCTACAAGTGAGACTCCTTCCTTCTCTTCCACAATCTTGATATGGTATTAGAGCCTGGTTCGTGGTAAGGAGCTCAAGAAAGTAAACCAAGTTCGCGGTGTTCTGGTAAGAGGACCAGTGTTGCTTTCATTTTTCGAGTTTGGGAGCAAGTCTCTGTAGGTAGCACAGCCGGAAAGTGCAAGAGTGCATTGTCTCAGATTGAGACGCCCTTTGCTGTGTAGTAGCAAGAGAGCAGTATATGCTGCGGGGAAGGGGCTTCAGCCCTCGGTTGCCCTGTTTTTTTTTAATTCGAGGCCATTTCGGGGCCTGTTTTGGAGGCGGAAGTTTTTCGCACGCACTCAGGAAAAGGCCCTGTTTTTTGCTATGCGACCATTGTTCTACAGGTCGGTGAAAAGTTACTGTAGAAATTGCATCGTATGCCTGTGCGCAGAGACATTGGAAGTTTCAGAATCATCCTTGTTGCCTGTTGATGCAAAATCGTCACTATGAAGTCACTGTGTGGTCAAATACCACTTTCGTCAATTTTGCAGATTTGCCCTTGTGAGGCTGAAGCTGTGTTTTTTGCAGTGACAGAATTTTTTGCAGTGTTCTGTAATGGCGTCTGATTCTCTTTCACATATTTTCACTGAAAAGCTTGACAAGAATAACTTCCAAGCATGGAAGTTTAGAATGACGAATTTCCTTATGAGAAAAGGATATTGGGAATTTGTTGCAGGAAATGAAGAAGAACCAGTTCTTCCTAATGTTCCTAATCAATATCAAATGCATGCATTTAAAGGATGGCATGAGAGAGCCAGAAAAGTTATGTACTGGCTGTCTATCAGTATTTCAGACTCTATGATTGTGCATATTCAGGATGCAAGTACGCCAAAGGAGGCATGGGATACTTTGTCAAAAATGTATAGCATAAATATGCAAGCTAGGAAAATGCAGCTCAAGCAAGAGTTGCACAATGTGCAAAGAGAAAGTATGAGCATCAATGACTACCACATGAAGGTGAAGAAGATTGCAGATGCACTTGGTTCCATTGGGTCACCAGTGGAAGATGATGATTTAGTTTATGTGACCTTGAATGGTCTAGGAAAGGATTATGCACAGTTTCGAACATCCATTTCCGTCCGGGAAAGATTTCCTGATTTTGAGGAGTTGATTGCTCTTCTAATTTCTGAGGAGCAGAGAAATGGTGGTGCATCTTCTTCAGGAGGAACTTCAATAGAAGTTGTCTTCTACTCAAATGCTGGAAGAGGTAGAGGTACAGGTAGAGGAGACTGATCTAGAGGCCGTGGTAGAAATCAGAATATGCAGCAAACTCAAGAAAACCAGTCCTATGGAGGAGGACATGGTAACTCTAGAGGCAGGGGGAGCCAAAGAGGTCGTGGTGGATAGCAAAGAGGGAAAAATGCAAACAACAATGTTGAATGCTACTACTGTGGTAAAATGGGTCATATGGCTAAAGACTGCTATAAAAAGCAGAATGATATCATGAATGGTAAATTGCAACAAGGGAATTATGCATCTTCTAGTAGACAGGGTGATGACAAAAATGAGCATTTGTTTATGGTGCAGCACATGACCAATTCTGTGACAAGTGTAGAAGAAAGCAACGATGTGTGGTATGTTGACTCAGGTGCATCAAACCACATGACAGGTCATGCAGAATGGATGTAGGATACAAGGAAAATGGAAAAACCAGGATTTGTGGAGACTGGTGATGATACTGCACATCCTATTGTGCAGATTGGAAAAATTCCTTTGTCTATGCAGGATGGGACAAAGAAATACATGTCGGATGTATTTCATGTCCCGAATATCACCAAGAACCTGGTTTCTGTTGGTCAAATGGTTGAGCAGGGCTTGCAGGTTAGATTTAATCCTCATGGATGCTTTGTTGAGGTTATGAAAAATAAAGGTCGCTTGATAGCAAAAGGAAAGAAGAGGGCAAAATGTTTACGTTGGATGCAGACATGCTTGAGTTGAGTGCAACAATGTTTGCAGATGGGACCGCTGTAGTTGCAGATATTGATATCTGGCATAAACGCATTGGTCATGTTAATGTACTGCGACTTAAATCAATGCAGGCCCAAAATATTATTGCAGGATTGCCTAAATTCAAGGTTGCAGAAATGCATAAGGTATGTGAAGCATGTCAATTTGGAAAACATGCAAGGAAACTATTTCCCAGACATGTTCAAGAGAGTAAGAAGCCATTGGAATTAATCCACTCTGATGTGTGGACTACTAAAGCTGCATCTATTGGAGGCTGTCATTATTTTGTCACTTTTATTGATGACTATAGCAGAAAAGTTTGGGTGTATTTTATGGAAAAGAAAAGTGAAGTGTTTGGCCATTTCAAAACTCTTAAAGCTATGGTTGAAAAAGAAACAGGCCTGCAAATAAAATGCCTAAGGTCAGATGGAGGGGGAGAGTACCTCTCAAATGAGTTTGCAAGGTTCTTGCAGGAGCATGGCATAAAGCAGCAATATTCATGTAATCATACCCCACAGCAAAATGGAATTGCAGAAAGAAAAAACATGCATATTGGAGAGGTATCTCGTGCCATGCTCAATGAAAAAGACCTGCCAGATTTTTACTGGGCTGAGGCAGTTGCTACAGCAGTCTACATAATGAACAGGACTCCCACTGCAGCAATACATGGCATGACAGAGGAGAGGTATACTGGTAGGAAACCAGATATTTCTCATTTGAAAATTTTTTGTTGCATTGCCTATGTTCATATACCAGACGAGTTGAGATCCAAGTTGGATCCAAAAGCTGAGAAGTGCATCTTTATTGGTTACTCTCTGCAGGCAGCAGAAAGGGTATAGATGCTATAACCCTTCTACTCGTAAGTTTACAGTGAGCAGAGATGTTGTTTTTTATGAGATGAGTAGTTGGTATAAACCAGTAAATGTGATTGATAATGTAGATGCACAAAATGGTAATGTTGCACAGAATTCACAACATCAATCACAAAATATTAATGGACCTAGAGTGTCCTCTAGCAGTGGTTCACATTCTTCGCCATGGACAGGCAAATTGAGATCAGGAGAATCTCCTCAAAGCAATGCAGATAGTGGTATGTAGGTATCACGAAAAGGAAAAGAGAAGGTAGATCAGCCCATATTTGATGTGAATGCAGGTCACTCTTATGTGGATGGTGAATCCAATGGCTCAGAACAAAGCATTGATGATGAGTTAGGTATTCCTTCTGTTGTTACACATGGAGTAAGGAAGACCATGGATGTTTTGAGAGCACCTAGAAGTGAGCCTACTTTGCGTAGGTCTACCAGAGCTAGGTATCCTGTGGATAGGCTGAAATATGATGGATTTACAGACATTCACTATGCCTATATAGTCAAAGTGATACAGGAAACAGAACCCACTTCTTTTGAGCAAGCCATGGGAAAAGAAAAATGGGAGAAAGCCATGGATGAAGAAATGGATGCTTTGGAAGCAAATGCTACATGGAAATCGGTGCCTTTGCCTAAAGATAAGAATGCAATTGGTTGTAAGTGGGTTTATAAGGTGAAGCACAATGCAGATGGTTCTATAAACAGATACAAGGCAAGATTAGTAGTCAAGGGGTATGCACAAACATATGGCATTGATTATGAAGAAACATTCAGTCCAATTGCAAGAATGGCAACCGTAAGAGCAATCATTACTATGGCTACATCAAAGGGATGGTCTTTACATCAGATGGATGTAAAGAATGCCTTCTTGTATGGTGATTTGCAAGAAGAGGTCTATATGGAGCAACCACCAGGTTATGTGCATGCTATTCATCCTGAGTTTGTTTGTAGGTTGAAGAAAGCCTTGTATGGCTTGAAGTAAGCACCTAGAGCATGGTCTGACAAGATAGAACAGTATCTTGTCACTATTGGCTTTCAGATTTCCAAGGCAGATTTCTCACTTTATGTGAGAAAAACAGAGAAAGGTATTATGCTACTTGTCATTTATGTTGATGATTTGATCATGACAGGTGATAGTGATGAAGATATCCTTCATGTGAAAATGCTATTGAAGCAGAAGTTTGAGATGAAGGATTTGGGAGAGCTGCGTTATTTCTTGGGCATTGAGGTGATTAGATCACCAAGTGGGATAGGGCTCTTGCAGAGGCAGTATGGATTGGACATGCTGTCCAAATATGGGATGACAGGCTGCAAGCCTATTTCAGTTCCTTTGGAGTAGAATGTGAAGCTGAGCGCAGATGTAGGCGAGCTTCTTGAAGACCCTACTATGTACAGACACATAGTAGGAAGTTTGATTTATACGACTATTACCAGGCTAGATTTGAGCTATGCTATTGGATTGGTAAGTCAGTTTATGCAGCCTCCAAGGAAACCGCATTTGGATGCGGCTAGACGCATACTCACGTATGTGAAGTCCACATTGCAGTATGGACTATTTTATGACACTAGGGTTCAGATACAGTTGCATGGATACACTGATGCTGATTGGGCTGGTAGTATTTCTGATAGATGATCTACCAGTGGATATGTGTTCTCTTTTGGGAGTGCTGCAGTCACTTGGAGCAGCAAGAAACAGCCTACAGTTGCCTTGTCGAGCAAAGAGGCTGAGTATAGGGGTGCAACAATGGCTGTATGTGAGGTAGCTTGGTTACATAAGCTACTTTATGATATGCATCAGCCTACAGATGGACCAGTTGTCATTTATTGTGACAACATGAGTAGTATACACTTGGCAAATAACCCAGTCTATCATGCTAGAACAAAGCACATTGAGGTGCATTATCACCATGTGCGGAAGAGGGTTTTACTAGGTCTTATTGATCTAGTTTATGTCAGCACAAAGGATCAGGTAGCTGACATATTTATGAAGGCATTGGGCGCAGAGAAGCTGCGCAAGTTCAAAGACCTGCTTGGTGTACAGGAATTGGGATTGAGCTCGAGGGGGAGTGTTGAGATATCGAGCTCCACTCGTGATATGCCAGGGTGACCATTGTGCATTTATGTCATCGACTTGTTAGCTACAAATGCGGTTGGTACACCGCCCATGAATAATAGCTAGATGACAGCTATCCTTATCTACTCTAGTTCGTGGCTCAGTTAGTATGCCACCTTAGTTAGTTGAGTTTGGTTTGAGACCCATATATAGGGTTCTTCTATTTTTCTGTACAAGTGTTCTTTTTGGCTTACACAACTAAGAAGAGGAAAACTGCTTTCAGCCTCCACCTTTGTGTGTATTCCCCCATTGTGCAAGTGAGAAAGCTACAAGTGAGACTCCTTCCTTCTCTCCCACAATCTTGACACTGGATACATCAATTGTTTTGCATATAATAGTGGGCAAGCTAGATGCATGCAATCTTTCTCTTCTTTTATGCTTTTTCACTAGTACATTAACAACATCCTTAACATGCATCCACTTTGTTTTAAGCCTTGTCTTTGTAATCTGATCCTCTAACAAATAATCAAGCTTCTCTTGAACCTCGAGATCTGTCGCTTATAGAAAGAATTCAATTTTCTAACTTACAAGAGCCTGTTGTTTTGCAAGATCTAACTACTCAAACCAACTTTCAAATTTTGTTAATAACTATGTAGTCCCATAAGACTCTTCTTGGGTTTTATAACCCACTCCTAGAAAGTCTTGCGAGTAATCAAAATGGTGTATCAATGTAAAATTCTTCCTGGAGTGTCCCCTTGAAAGCTACCTAGTTAGTATCCTACATGTACAATTCAATAAATCAGACTTTTAATTCATGTATAGTGACCTATACAAAATACTGCCTCCATGCAAGTCGAGCCACCCCAAAGAACTCCATCTTTTGAGCATAGATATGCAAATATGCAGATACATTCCTGTCATTAAACACCTTCATCTCAAGCTTTACTGCCTATAAAGCATTCATCATAACAATTTCGGTTTAAGTAGAAGCTTGTATCACCTATTGTTATTGTTGTACTTGCATAAATATGTCCATATTTTGCATTGACTACTGTAAAACATTACAAGAAATTGCGCTTAAAGCTTCTCCCATCTTGCCTTTTCTTCTAACGACCTTTCATATCAGGTTCACCAATGTCAAAAGGGTTTTAGCTGGAAGGTCATATCTCCTAGGGATTAAAGAGAGAAGTAAGTAGAGAATAGGAGATAGAAGAGAAGAAAGAATAGACAAGAGGTACACAAGATAAATACAAAGCTCAATGATTCAAAGCACTATGTATTGATAGAACCTAAGAAGATAAATAAAATCCTTGTATGGGACTACTTGGAAGCAATCTCCAAGCATTAGATCTCATGGAGCTCCCCTGGTAGACAAAAAACGCGCACCAAATACTAGCCTTTTCTTTGCTTCTCAGACGGAAAATATGATGGTTCTATTGGCTTCGAAAGGGGGGTAAAGCTCAAGGACACTTTGATAGAATTCTCTTAGATCACTCTTTTTTCTTCTTCCCGTCTTAAGTGTTATTTGCGGCTTGAAAACTGTGATCGTGCACCGTGCGAATTCAGAAGCCCCTCTTTTTGTATGAGATCTCCCAAATTGGTTGAAAATCCATTTGCTTTCTACATGTCACTCTATTCTAGAAGTTTACTACACCTTTTTAGGATATTTATAAGAAATAATATCCAAAATATCAAAAATAGGCTAAACTTGGTCCAAAAATCTCGTATTTTTGAATCATCGATACTATGGACACTAACACTAATTACTAATGTGACATTGACTCTCTAGATTAATAAGAAAGCCAAATGTCACTGCACTCTAGGGTTTTTCACATCGTCTGCATAGCGGCATGATAGCATCCCCATTGATAGTGGTTCAACATGTCTCACTATCAGTCCATGACTATTCCTTATTATTGGATGCTAATTGTATTCATTAAGTCAGTCCACATCCTTTTGTTGCTCTTACATTCCCTTTTATGGATGCTGAACTTAGTTATTCCTTTCTAGAATTTTATAAAAAGCATTCAGGATTGGTGTATGGTTGTAGCTTCTGCTTATCTTCTACCAACATTAATAAGGCCATGTCTTTATCCCTTGCTACTTCTCCTATTGCTAATGGGTGGTAACTATCTCTTATCAAGTGGGGAGATTGTTGCTCTCCTTCAAAATGGGACTTCTATCCCATTGATGCCTAGCAAATTCATTACCAGTTCTTAGGGATATCAATGGCTAGTATCTCTTCTCCTATATGAAAGTAGTTATGCCAATTCTTATAGAATTGCTTTATATCTAGAAGCTTGTGCCAAAATGCTTGTCGAAGGAGCTTTTTATTGTTTTTTCAAGATCATTATGGGTGTTAAGTTTAAGTGGGCACAATTCCTTTTGACAAAGATGGATCAACATTTCCACCGAGTTTAGAAAGGCTAACTTAGCAATGTTTCTTATAGGGCTTTCCTTAAGAAGGTGATTACCCTTAAGCATTTCCCAAGTGGCATTCTTAATCTTGATTCTAATGATACTCCTATGTAACCTATACCTTCAATTCCTTCCCCTCCTCAAATGCAAGAAAATTTTGATGAGAAAGATCCCTCCTACTAGTGATCCTCCATAGGAAACATTGTCACCTATAGTCTCCTTCTTGTTATATTCTTGTTCATGATTAACTCTCAAATTCCCTTATTTTTGAAATAGTATTGCTTGGACCCACGCTGTCATAGATGGTCTCCAATGTCTAGGCAACATCACTAGAAATAACGATAACTTCTTCTCTCCAAGTTGTGTATATAGGAGCCTATACCGCTTCACAAGAAAATGTGGATTCCCTGACTAGTCAATTGAGTAAAGCTTTGGAGGATTTAGCATCAGAACGAGTGCTCTAAGTGATATTCATAAGGAGATGAACAAAGCTACAAATCTGTTAAATGCCCATAAAAAAGGCTTTGCTTTGATATGTGACAAATAAGTTAGTTGTTGCCAAAGATGTTCAAATCTCATTAATACATGAGCAGGATTCTACCCTATTTGATATGGTGGTTTTAGCTTCTAAGCTTGGTGAATGTGAAGGTGAGTTGTAGCATTATAAGGAAATTGTTACAGTAAAAAAGAAAATAATTGAGGAGTTACAATGTAAAGTAACTAAAATTTTTGTTCCTCTCCCTATTCATGTAGTCTTCTGTTCAATCTTTCATAGACAAGCTAGAAAGCTTAAAGTAGTAAGCCAAACTAAGTGATGCTCTTTCTGCTAAGGAGGATTGTCTTCATATATTAATCAGATCATACAATCATGATCGGAATTAAGAAAAACATGAGTCGGCTCATGTCGACAATATTCATATTGCTCGCTCTAATGCTTCTGAGCATTACCACTTCTCCTCTTCCTACTCCTCCTCTTCCTTCTCTTGCAAATGCGTAGTTCAATACTTAGTGGTCTTCTCTCCTCCTCTGCCTCCTATAGGTATAGATTGATTCATATGCGTGTGTGCATCTCTCATTAAAAGTTTCTTAACCTAGATCTCATCTTCCACCCTCTCCGATAGCATTAAGTTTTGGTACTTGATGGCATGTTCCTTACTATACATGCTTTCATTATCAACGATGGATTTAAAAAAGTAGGTGATTGGATTTCACTATCACTATCACCTGCAATATTCAACTAATCCACATACATGACTATGACGACTAAACCTACATCACCTTTTCTCACATCAAGTGAGGGATCTACATCATAAAATGAAAATTTGGGAGGGGAGGTTGGGGGAGAGGGGATTACTAAAGAATATGTAAGTATTCACATGGACTTAAAAGAAGGAATATTGAAACTACCAATTATATATATTTATTTATTTATTTATTTATATACAAAAGGGTATTGTATAAAGGGACCATTTATAGATTGAATATAAAAAGGTGTATTTTATTTCATAAAAATTCATAGATATAATAATAATTTTTAAATAGACCTTGAACACATGTGATATGGAGAGTTTACATATAGTGAATCCCATGAGAAACAAAAAGGAAATGTAGACAATATACTCTCCCATCTTGTTAGACTATGATTTAGGATTTTGATACATCCCATAGAGAAACTTGTTTAACTTGCACACATATATGTGATGCCCTAAGTTCTCATAACCTACTAGCCACTCCATTAATGTGGGCTATGAAAGAAAGTGCAAACTCGATGATCACTTTTTACTGGTTGCCATAAAGGTAACGGTGCCATTTCCTAATAGCATGGAGCATTGCTACTATTTATTGTTCATAAACATGAAGGCTCCCTTCCTTCTCATCAAGTTTTCTACTCTCATATGGAATCACTCCATGATTTTGTATCAAAACATGCCAATCGTGAACTCTTTAGTGAAATCTGATGAGCAAACTGATATAGGTGCTCAAACAACTAGTGGTTTCAGCTTATTAAAGCTCTTCTTTTGCTATAACATCCCAAAAGAATGTTGCTTTCTTTATCCAATCAATAAGGTGGTGCTACCACATGCACATAATTCTTGATGAATTGATAGTAGAGCCCAAGAAATCCCCTAAGGGAAGTTGTGCTGGTTGGAGTAGGCTAATCCATCATACATTGAACCTTCTTTGGATCCATGATAATAGATTACTCACTTACAACATGACCTAGGTACTCCATCTCTTTGGCCATGAAGGTACACTTAGACTCCTTTGCAAACAACTTGCTATAAGTTGTTGCAAAGGACTCTAAGTGTACCTTCATGGCCAAAGAGGTGGAGTACCTAGAGCATGTTGTAAGTGAGTAAGCTATTACCATGGATTGGATCTAAAGAAGGTTCAATGGGTGAAAGATTGGCCTACTCCAACCAACACAACTTCCTCGAGGGGATTTCTTGGTCTCTGATCTTTCTACCATAGGTTCATCAAGAATTATGCACATTTGGCAACACCCCTTACTGATGAGCTAAATAAAGAGACCTTCTTTTGGGATTCTATAGTGGAGAAGAAGAGATTTAATAAGTTGAAAAAACTACTTATTTCAGCACCTATATTGATCTACTTGGATCTCACTAAAGAGTTTACAATTTGTGTAGATTGAAGTGGTTGTGTAATTGATAATTTTTTGATACAAGACCATGGAGTAATTGCATATGAGAGTAGAAAACTTGATGAGAAAGAAAGGAGTCATCATGTTTATGAACAAGAAAAGCTAGTAATGCTTCATTTTATCAAGAAATGGCACCATTACCTTTGTGGCATCCATTTCAAGGTTAAAAGTGATCATAGAGTTTTGAAGCACTTCCTTTTGCAGTCCATACTCTCTCCAAAGCAATGAATATGGTTAGCCACCCTTGAAAGCTATGCTTTTGAGATTTTCTACATGGTAGGTAGAGATAATGTTGTGACTGATGTGGTTTCACATATGTGGGCTTGTTCGACGTCAACTATTATTATTATTTATATGGATTGGTTCAATGCCATACAAAAAGAGTATTTGTTGGACCAATATACTGCAATGGTTATGAAAAAATTATAGCAAGGTGATGATGGTGAATTTTCTAATTATAAATGGCACAATGGTCTCTTGTGGTGCAAAGGTTGGGTCTACTTGACTCCTTTATCCAATTCCAAGCTAAAAATACTCCAAGAGATGCATTTCTCTCCAATGAGAGGTCATTTGGGCCCTTTCAAGACTTTTGACAAGTTTCATGAGAGGTTTTATTAGAAATGGCATTTGGATCTTTTCAAGACTTTTGACAAGGTTCCTAAATGCTTTTATTGGAAAGGGCTATGGAAAGATGTGAAAGTTTTATTTCCCAATGCCTATCGTGCAAACAAAACAAAGATTCTTCTCTTCTAACCAATGGATTATTAGAGCCATTGCCTATTCCCTATGGCAAATGGATGGACATATGAATGGATTTTATTATGGGTCTTCTAACTACCAAGCATAGCTAGAATGAAATCTTAATTATTATTGATCAACTTAGTAAATCAACTCATTTTCTTCCTACTAAGGTTCAATATTTAGCCAAACAAGTGGCAAATGGGTTTATGGAAGGAGTTTTCAAAATGCATGGAATACTTATGAAGATTGTCTTTGATTGGGATTTAAAATTTATGGGCAACTTTTGGAAGATTTTATTTAGCTCTATGAGTGTTGTCCTAACTGATAGCACCATATGCCATCCTTAAATTGTTGGTCAAATAGAGAGAATGAATAAATGGCTTGAAATTTATTCGAGACATTATTGTCATGCTACACAATCATGTTGGGATCATTAGCTTCCTCAATGAATGTTGCTACAATAATACCTATCACATGAGCATTGGGATGTCTATTTTTAAGGCTCTCTATGAATATAAGTTTAGCTATCTTCCTCTCTATTTCATCATGATGTTAATCCTTAAGCTAAAGAGAGCATATGGAAGTAGTTATGAAAATATTTGCAAGGATCAAGACTATGAAGTCTTATGTGGAGTTTTAAGTGGGAGATTGGGTATTTTTGAAGGTGCTTAGTACGTGGAGTATGTAAGGGCACTTGGTGCTATTGTGAAAGGAAGTTTTTCCTCATTTGTTAAACATCAACAACTAGTTAGCATTAGCATTAGTTGTTTCTATTGTTTTTACTAGAGCAACCATGGCTCCATTGTGCTATGGATTAATTGAAGAATTTCTCCATGGCATGGCCATGCTTCAATTTTTCTTGTTTAGTTTATTGCTTTCTAGGAGTAGATGCTAAATTAAATCTTGTTAGACCACACCTTCTTTACATAGATTACTTATTACAACCATTAATAACTTCCTTTCACTTGGGTAATGGTACTAGATCCCAAGTCTTTTTGGTTTCTAATGCGACTATCTTCTCATCCATTATTGCATCCCAATGAGCATGACCAATAGCCTCCTCAAAAAAAGTGGGCTCAATATCCTAAGCCATTTTCACCATAGAAGCATAATGGTGAGCTACATAACCCTCAAAATGAAATCTTCCAATAGGATATTCCATCCTACTACTTGAGTACCATTGGATGACTCAATGGAGCCTTTACATTACCATATGCTCTTTGCATACCTAGTTTGCTGATTGAATGAATAGTAAGCTCATAAAATAAAAAATCTTTGACCCACTACAGTTCCCATAAAAAACAGAACAACTAGTATATACATCATTAGTGTTCGACACCTTCTTCTTCCCCTTGTCACTACTTACAATACTGCTAGATATACTTGAAGATGAGAGTTTGCTCCTTAGTCTCCCAAACCAATGATTGACTACATATCTACTAAGAGTCTATTATTCTTGCTTTTTGGTCTACATATGGCTATTATGATCATGATCATCATCTAATGCATATCTACTATTTACAATGGTATGCAAACTAGTGTTAGACCCCCTACATACATGTTCTAACAATAATGTTTCAACCTAGTTGGAATATAGCTTACTAGAGGCTCACTTCATATTAATATTGACCATATGAGGTGTATATATCTTGTATAAGGTCACTAGTTAGATGATAATAGTTGGCCAACATTTCTTGGGGATTAGTGGCTTCCAGAAAATACTTCTTGATTTTCAGCATCCATAATGACAAAACCCAATCCTCCCTTTTTCAGCACTCTTCTGTAACTGCCATAAAAAAACAAGGTAGCATCTTTATCCTTCATCTCCTCATGAATTTGCGGATGTGGAATTAGCTTCCATCTTATAACGACTGCACTTTCAACATGTTCTTTATAAGTCAAGATATCAGCTAAGCTAGCTCTTACAGTATCCTCCTTCAAATATGTAAATTCAAATTCTTGCAAAGCTAATAGCCACTTAGTAACTCTTGGATCATTTTCAGCAGATCACAAAAGTGGAAGCAACTGGGAACCAATAAGTACTACAAATGGTTTTTGAATCAAGTATGATTTCCATCTTTTAACTGCATATACTAGCCCCCATACCAACAATTCTTCTTCATCCAAGCTTTTTCAGTCGCTCCAATGGATCTGCTTATATAAAACACCAGCCTCATATAAGACATCTCTTTTCTCTTCTGCATTAAAATGGCTCCCACTGCATTTTTCCCAACACTAATGCTAATGAAGAAAGGTTCATCCCAATTTGGAGACATAAGAACTGGCAAAGTGCTTAATTTTTCTTTAATCTATAAGAATGCATCCTCTTCAACTTGCATCCAAACTAAAGGATCCCTTTGAGTTGCTTTTTGTAAAGGATATATGTATTCAGCCAGCATATGGAATGACCTTGATAGATACCTCAACTTTTGAACAAAGCTCATCGATTATTTTACAATTTTTGGAGAATCCATAAGAAGTAAAGTTTTTGCCAATTGTTCCTGCAGTTTATTAATCACATCATCATCAGCTTTTCTATGACCTTGTTGAGTCCCATTCTCCACTCTTTCAAATGCCCCACGAAGATTCACAACTTGTTGTCTTGCATTTCCTGCAACATTGTCAACTTGATTAGGCTGTAAAAATGCATGCACAGCAATATCTCTTGATTGATCCAACCTCAATTGTATTTTCCTTTGCTTTTCTTTGGCTATTTTGACTGCATCTTCATATGTCTCAGGGTCTTTGATCAGAAATCTTCTCTCTAATTTCAAGTTTGAGCAATGAAACAAACTTGTCCTTTTTCAAGAACATCACGGGAGGTTACTCCATACTCTGTGCAATTTCTATCCACTTTGCTTCAAATATCGCTGTAAATTTAGAAATTTTCTCATTTTCTCCCTAAAACATCTTTTACAAAGATTTCCATAAACTCTCAGGAGTTTGCTTAGTTGCAAACTTCATAAGGAACTCATTCTTTACTTCATTCCAATTTGCCATTGTCTCTTCATTCAATAAGTTCCACCATAATCTTGCAGAACCTTCAAGTAGCATGCTAATCATTTGAACCTTATCTACATCAATGTCCCTTCGATCTTGGTAAGCCATCCACTCCAATCTCTTGATAAACTGATTAGCATCCTCATTTTCAGTACCAAAGAAGGGTTCATATTCAAAAGCTGCCATGCTTGAGTTTGTGTACAGGTTGGTTTCCAAACCTTACACTTCCCAACTAATAAGATCAACAAAAAATATTCAATAAGGGAGATCCTCGGTGGGGGCACAAATCTATGGTAGGTGAATTGGGTAGTCGGCCTCTAACAATCCCCAAGACAACACCACAGGATAAAGATCGAAGATCTTCCCTCAACAAAACCCACAAAACAACACTACTGAACACATGATCCAAAATTCTTGATCACTTACTCCTCACTGAGAATTCAACATATCCCCAGTCGCTCATTTTCACTCACCAATGTCATGTACAATGTTTCAAAACCTTAACATATGCCTTAGCTAAAAGAAGGGTGTGCCAAGAAAAAATTACATAGAACCACTCCTGATTCCAAGGGGGAGAGCAAATACGCGATGGAAAGGTTATCGCGACTATTCCTGCAATATTTGGAAAAGGATACCATTGTTTTCATTGATTGATCAAACAATGCCCTAAATGGTTTTGCATTAAATTGATTGTTGGGATGTGATTTAGATGATTATTCCAAGTGCTTGTGCTTGATGGTAAATGCATGGCAGGGTTCAATGATGACAAGTTGCCATGGGGAATAAAGGAATGTTTTCTTGGAAGATGCTATTAGGTTGATTGCCTTGATTGTGCTAATTCTTAATTGGATCTATTAAGGAAAGATATTTTGCATGGGTGGATCATCTCCAAGGTCGCACTGTGTTTCAATTCGAGAGGGCACTGCTGGATTCACGGGCCGAAGGTCGAGTGGTGAAAAGGCCAACCACAGAAGTTGTGTCTCACTCCTAGGTCACTTGGGGTCAATGGAGCTCTGGACACCCCTTGCTTAGTTCGGAACAGAGTTGTAGACTGCCATACGCCCAACATCTAGGGCGTTGAAAGATCCTATTCTAGATACTAGATGGAAAATATGGTGCCATGTGATTTGGACCGGGTATTTCTATTAGACAAAAGGGATACATAATTTCTCTTGTATGGACAGGAGACAAATATTAACATGAAGATAAGTTAAGGAATTTGTTTGAACTTGTTTGTCAAAGGATTTCTTGCTCTGTATTCGTGTTTTTGCCATAAATTATGCAAATGAACCCTATTTCCTAAAAGGCTTAATTAATGAAGTTGATTTTAAATGTCACACATAAATGTGATAGCACCTGATTAGATAATTAAAGAGAATGCCCATTGATGGAAGCGGGTGGACAGAACCCCTGACGGGTCTATCCTATAGCAGGGTGGTCCTGAAGAACTGAGAGGCTTATCATAAGGTTTTACCATCATTCGACCTTTAGGCATTGCTAGGTTAGAACTTGATTCGTGCCGTTTTAGGGACCGGAATGAGACTATGCCCTACGGGCAGAGAGGTTGAGCGATGCATCCCTCTGGTTTCCCATTCTCTTTGAACTAAGTGTGGCATGGGTTTGCTTTGGCTTGGGTATCTCTGCGTAAAGTAGGATGTCCAGGACCCAACACTAGAATGCTGTTAGGATACCTTGACCACTAGAAACCCAAATTTCAGGCCAATCCTAGTAGGTTTGACCATGAATGTTCTGTTGGGAGGCAGACTCGGGAAACCCTAGGTGACAAACCCTATGACATTCCATGGGAGTGCCAGGAGGTGTCGCTTAGACTCTCACCTCGCGATGGACTACTAAAAACGTGCCTGGATAGCTGGGCACGTTACAATTGGTATCAGAGCAAAACTTTGTAATGATATGTGATTGATTAATGTATGGTTGGTAGACAAATCCTAAATAGAATAACCTAAGTTGTATGGCTTAACTGTCAGGCACCTTGTGCACCCAGGAATGCTCACATGCAAGAGAAGAAATTCCTTCTCAGGAAAATTAAGGCACCTGAGTTTGGTGGAGAAGGGATAAACGTCGCAACAGAGGTGGAGATATGGATTGAGTCAATGGATAACTATTTCTCTGCTTCGGAAACTGCCTCTACCAATCAAGCAATGATAGTCAAACTTAAGTTAGTTGGCTAGGCTCAGATATGGTGGAAGAAGTGGTGCAAAGATCAAGGTATTTCGGAAGCCACTGTCACTTGGGCTTTAGCTAAAAGATGTTGTATGCAGACGATACCTTCTATCAACCTACCAAACCTTGAGGATGAATGAATTCTTCAAGCTCAAGCAACTAGAATTACCCTTGGAAGTTTCCTACTCGAAGTTTGTAACCCTACTAAAATACGCACCACCTATGGATATTGCGCAACAAGTATCCAAGTTTTGCCATGGCTTGAACACTCCTTTGAACCATCATCTTGAAGCAATGCGTCCAACGAACTTGCAAGATGCATTACTTTGAGCAAAGCCAATTGTCCAAGAACTTAATTCGGGCAATTGTGACAAAGAGGATTCCAGCGATCAGGGCAAGAGATGCCATACATGCGGAGAGATAGGGTACATATCCGTAAGAGATGTCCCTACCGTCAATGCTTCCATTGCAATAATGAGCTAGGACATGTCCAAGCAGACTTCCTTGACCTAAGTCTAGAAGACATTGAGCTTCCAAGGAAATGAAGCTACACAAGTGCAATCTATGGATATATAGAGGAAACAGATGAAGACGAAGACCTAGAACCCACTACACCTTATCAGGATGACTAGAAATCCTAGAAGTTTTATCAACATGTAATACAAATTATATTGGGAATAAACCTCACTCTTGTAACTACAATTAATCCAAATAATATGAGTTACAATACTTGAGTCATGAAGAGTAGCACAACGAACCCATGATGGGTCCTAACCCACTCGTCCTAAGCCCCACTAATGATTGTCTTCCCTGGTTCTTCTGAGATGAGGACACATCGAGCTCTCTAAGGGGGAGAGGATGTAACGTTCCGCTCCGCAGGGAAACCAACCCCCCTCCCCCTTAATAATTAACATTAGTAGAATTTTTTTTTTCCTTTCTCCCCCTATCACCACCGACAGGTGGCAAGGGGGAAAAGGACAAAGGGGGAGACAATGACACCAACACTGACGATGTGGAGGAGATGATGACAACGACAAACGAAGAAGGAGTTGAAGTGCAAGATGACAGCGAGATGGCAGAAGAGGATGATGATTATTTGACAATGAGATTGAAAGGGGGAGGGCACACATGTGCCCCCTCACTCCCCCCCCCCCACTATCTATTCCCCCTCCCAATAATAAAATCCCCCCCAATCGTAAAGGGGTGGAGGAGATTACCGCCTCTTTTTTCCTTCCTCCCCCCTTTTTCCTACCGAGAGAGAGAGAGAGAGAGAGAGAGAGAGAGAGAGAGAGAGAGAGAGAGAGAGAGAGAGAGAGAGAGAGCCCTTGGGCAGGCACGTGGGCACGCGCACGCGCACACACACTCACTCACTCACTCACTCACACACACACACACACACACACACTCTCTCTCTCTCTCTCTCTCTCTCTCTCTCTCTCTCTCTCTCTCTCTCTCTCTCTCTCTGCTCACATTCACTAATCTATACTCATATACACACATATGTATGCACCTATCACTACACCTTAAATCATTTGCTATGGTATCTTACATTTGATATATTATCTCCTCTCATATCATTTTTTCACATTTAGGAGCCAGCATTCTTGGCATTGAACTATCTACCCTTACTTATTTAACATAGTGTGCCTTATCATATGTAAAGTGAATTATGCTTCAACTCCTTCCAATTTCTAACCCATGCTAGCTGCTAGAGTCCAACAAAGATAGGAAATATATCTTTGATATTGAGATTTTTATGGCAGATGGCTTGGTAGAGAAATTCTTCATGAATAAGTATTGAAGCTTATTACATGTGCTAAACATTTAACTTTGATGGGGAGGGTGAATAATGGTCATTTTGGCTTTCGCATTGGATATAGAGAGGCACATTTGAGTTTTAACACGATATCGTGCCGCTACGTGGACACAGTGTGAAAAACACTAGAGTGCATCATCATTATACTTTCTCATTGATCTAGAGAGTCAATGCCATATTACTCATTAGTGTTAGCATCTGTAGTGTGGATGGTTCAAAAATACTAGATTTTTGGACAAGTTTAGCCTATTTTTTATATTTTAGATATTATTTCTTATAAATATCCAAAAGCTATAAACAACTTCTAGAATAGGATGACATGTAAAAAAAATCAAGTGGCTGTCAGCCATTTTTGGGGGATTTTATGCAAAAAGAAGAATTGGCAAAATCGCACGACACGCGATCGTAGTTTACAGGCAGCAAATAGCACTCCAAATTGGGAGAAGAAACAGTGATCCAGAAGAGTTCTGACCAAGTATCTAGGTGTCTTGGTATTTTACCCCCCTCTCAGAGCCAACGGAAGCATTGCATTGGCGGTCTGAGCAGTAGAGAGGAAGCTAATGTTTTATGCAGGTTCTTGGTCTACAAGAGATTTATCTTCTTAAGATACAGAAATAAATTGACGGGCTTCACCTCTTTGAGTATTCTTCTACATATTCTATTTCTTTAAATTCCTTCTCTTTCTTCTACTCCTCTCCTTGGATCTTTCTTCATCCTACTGTCTCTTACCTTCGTGGTAGAATTTTGACCCCAAATGTTTAGACAGTGGTGAACCCAATGTGAAAGTCAACAGCAAGTGTGTAAAGATGATTGCTTTGTTATAGCAACAACAACAATAGCAGTTGTTATTACAACAACAGATGCAAACTCGACAGGAAGCAAAAAGAATTGATTTCTTAGCTGTGAATGCATTGCATACAGTGGGACAGGAATTGAAGTAGTTTAAGGGTCAAAATGTTTCGGCCTTCATCCGATTGTATGAAGAAAAGATGTTGTTTCATGGGGTACCGCAGTATGTATGGAGTTGGTATTTCTCTCATTTGGCCATGCATGCATTGCATGATCGGATTGACGAGTTACATAGAAGAGATGCTGATTGGGCAACTTTTAAGAAAGCTTTGAAAGAAGAGTTTTTCTTGGAAGATGCACAATTGGTAACCAAAAAGACATTTACAAATTGGATTGAAAAGCCCAATAAAGGCTTGGTTGCTACAACTTTGCTCTGTGAATTTAAAAGTCAGTATGCGCAGTTGGATGCCGACGAGCAACAATCATTGGAGAGTCAGCAAATTGATTTGTTTCTAAAGGGTGCCAATCATGTCTTGCAAGAGAAGCTGACTGATTGTTTAGAAGATGCCTCTTTTGAAATGGGATTGAAATCAGATTGGGCTAATGTAACTAAGACAGTGCATATTTTGGTAAAGAGAGAGTGGATGAAATTAAGATGGAGTACATGCACCATACCTGCCAATGCTCAGAAGGGGGCTGAAATTGCAGCCAAGGCACCTGTAGCTATGGCGAAACAATCAGCTATAGCTGTTTGTTTGGCTCTTAAAGGTGATATTATCAATGAATTAATCAAGGGCATGCGTGATTTGAGGCTAAATTTGATAGAAATCAATACAAAGGTTAAAAAATTGGATGTCAAGGTAGAAGAGAAGGGTTGGGCAATAGCCCAAAGGCCGTATAGAGAAGGATAAAAGAGGAGATGCATTTGGTGTGGTAGTTTACAATATGAAAAGCGAGACTGTACAGCCTACTCTGAAGTGGAAGCAAAAATGTCAATATTTTGGAAAGATGGCAAAATACATGCAACAGAAACTAGACTTCCAATAGAGCCAAATTTTGGAAATGGTGGCATGCAAAAGAGGTTGAAGATACGGCTACAAGGACATCATTTGTTGCCATAGATGCAGCCACATATGGGTTGAGAATTGAAAGGACTCATGAAGCTCATAAAGAAGGCATTGCTGAAGCAAAATCTTGCGTTTAATTGCAAGCATTAGATTGCATGGAGAAGGGCAAAACATCAAAGTCTGAATTGGCTGATGCAAGTCAGAGTATGAGGGAGAAAAGGATGGAGTGCACTAGTGGATTCATTTTCAACTTATGATTATTTGGCTGAGGTTCATAATCAAGAAGCTCTTGTGGAAGAAAATAGAAGAAGAGATGAGGACACTGCTAGTCCTTCCTCTTTAGGCCCATCCAAATGCATAAGATGAGTAAAATGGAGCAATAGCAGAAAGAGGCTAAAAAAGCCATACCTGAGCCTGTTATGGAGGATGTATCTTAAGAGAAGAAACAAGAAGGGAATAAAAGGGGGAAGCAGCCTAGTTACAGGCTACACTCGGATCTTGAGATTGCCACAAACCTTAAAAAAGTCTTGGAAGAACACATACTTGGCAATAGAGTGGAATTTACACTTGGAAAAGTTCTTGGGATCGTGAAGCATGAATTTCATGATGCAATCATTGATATGTTGAAACGAAAAAGACAATTTGATGGTGAAGTCTTGCAAGCATTGATGCAGGTTGACAAAGACATAGAGAAACAACTTTAGAGGGAATATGATGATGCATGTAATGCTGATTTGGAGTAGGCTGATATTGAAAATGGGTTAAATAGGAGTATAAACAGTAAGCTTGTGGCTGAAATTGGTCTTATGGATAGCAATAAGTATAGAGATAAGGCTATATATAATGGGGATGTCCATCAACAAGTATATGAAGAAGAAGATGCTCATTTTATTCCAAGCAGTCATTATTCACGAATGCATTGGGCTCCTGCTACAACAGAGACAATTGTTAAAGTGGGAGAAAGAGAGATGCCTTGCATAGATCTCTTGGATCATGGTTCCGAAATCAATGTTATGGCACACAGCTTGTATGAGAATGGAGGTTGGTTGATTGATGTAGATTTGGGATGGCACATGTGGGTAGCAAATAATTCATCGAGGGATCTTTATGCGGCTTGTCCGAATGTACCCGTGACTATTGGAGATGTTAGGGATGAATATCATTTTTTTGTACAAGATTTATGCCATTATCTAGTGATTTTTGGGCAGCCCTATATTTCAAAATCAAGGCTGGAAACAAAAGCCTTGGATGATGGTTCTTCATATGCTTGGGTTCAAAGTAAAGACGATACAAAGGCAGTATAGTTTCTCATTGTTTGTGTGAATCATCCCTTCAATTGGGATAGGCTGTGGGATAATCCCATGCCACCTAATGCACGAGAGTTTAAGGGTTTTTAGATAGCACTACTATAAGTGGAGGCTATGGTAGTGCCTCTAGGAAGATAATTATGTCTCCAAGAGAGCGGAAAATTGTGTTTGTGTTTGGATTGCAAGAATGGACATCATATATTCTCGGCAGTTTTAAGAATATTTTAGCCATGTGTAAGGATGAAAAGAAATGTGTAGGATGGGCTGAAAAAGAGCTGAAGACATATGGTCTGATGGTTGCAAATGAAGGTATTTCAAGACTCTTTTCAGGGCTAGTTGATGTTGATACAATGGCTGAAATTTTTGTAGCAATTAATGCTTAAAATAGGACAAAAATAGAGGTTATTTACGTTGACACTTTAGAGATATATGAAGTCATTCAAGAGTTTGCTGAGCATGAATGTTATGGGTTGCAAAATAGGGTTGAAGCAAGGGTGGATACAAAGTACAAAAAAGTTGCAAAGAAGGTTAAGCATGTGGCTTTGCCTTTACCACTTGAAAGTGATGGGTTGACTAAAAAAAGTGACTCAATAGCCTAGTTTACGAGATCCACATGGAGTAGGACATAAATTTACAATTGAAACTTTACAAGAGCTAAAAATTGGTGATAGAAGATTCCTTTTACAGAAAGAGCTTGTTTCTTGCAGATCTTGGCAAGGCATGGGAAAGCCTTTGCATTTTAGCCAGATAAAATTGGATGTGTTGAGTTGCACCTATGGTGATCTTTACAGTACCTCATGTGCCATGGAATTTAAAGCCTATTCCAGTATCTCAGGCATATTTACCTAAGCTACTGGAGCTTTTGAATGAGAAGATAAGAATGTGGATTTTGGAGCCTTCTTCAGCTCCATATTCAAATCAGCGATTTACTATTTCAAAGAGGAATGGTGCTTTGAGGTTTATATAGAATTTACAACCAGTTAATAAAGTCACTAAGGTATGTTGGATCAGGCCCAATGGTGAATGAATTTACAAAAGCATTTGCAGGCAAGGAAATTTACTCTATGGGTGATTTATATTCAGGATATGATTAGTTCCAGCTTGCATTGGAAAGTCGGGATATCACTACTATGAAGACACCACTTGGATTCACTTAATCCTTATTTTCAGTATATTGTAGGTAGAGAAAACCTTGTGGCTGACATGCTTTCAAGAGCAAGGTTTGAATATGAAGAGAAGCTGATGGAAGATGAAGAGGATGATGTGATAGGTGCTGAAAACGACTTTATGACAGCAGGGAATGAGTATGCAACTGGTGTTACTACAAGTACAACTGTTGTAATCGGGATTTGAACAGTAAGAAAAGAGCTTACAGCCATGGAGAAGAGATGGGTAGTAGAGAGAAAGCATCATCAGTGTTATGCTTCAATGAGAACACAACTTTTGGAAGAGTTGTATGGGATGATTGGCTAAAAATAGGCCAATATCTCAGCCTCATGACAAAGAAGATTGAGTGGTTTGAAGCTAAACTCAAAAGGATTAAAAGAAAAGCTTATAAATTTTTCTTGAAAGATAGAATGGAAGCATGCAAAGAAAAAGAGAGGAGCTCTAGTACTTGTATTGGGAGATAGAGCTTCTCAACAACAGGTGATGTAGGAGTTTCATGAAAGTTTATGGGTTGGACATAGAGGAATTTGGGGCACATTTGCCAAGATCAAAGAGAAGTATTGGTGGCAGAACATGTATAAAGATGTGGAGCATGATATGGAATCATGCACTATCTGTCAGATGTATTCCATGCTCATTCCATGGTAAAGTGTAGAGATGGGTTGCAAGTGACCAATCCATTGTCTATGCATTATAAGTGGGTAGTTGATTTGGTTACCATGCCTACAGGTTTATGGAATATGAGATATCTTGTGCTTGCACGAGAAGACTTGACAAATCAAGTGGAAGGTCGAGCTACAATCCTAAAGCAAAAGGCAAAAGTGAAAGAGGTCATCAGCCTATCATTAAGGCATTAGCAAAATCATGTAAGGGTAGGATGAAAGAGTGGCCAAGAATGTTACCCTTTGCTTTGTGGGCTGATAGGACTACTCATACTGCAGTTACAGGGTATATGCCTATTGAATTAATGTATGGACAACATCCAATCATGCGTATTGAGGAGAATATTTCTACTTGGAGTGTTCTACCATGGGAAGAGGTTGAATAGAGAAGAGTTGCTGGTTTTACACATTAGATAGTTAGAAAGAAGGCATGAAGACATTGAAACATCCATGAAAAAGCTGAAGACTACAAGGATCAAGAACAAGAAGAGGTTTGATAAGTGACATAGACTTCAACCACGAGCTATACAAGAAGGGGATTGGGTGTGCTGGTTTATGACAATAGCTTGGAAAATCAGCATAGTGCCAGTCGGAAGATGGAAAAGCGGTGGTTTGGTCCATATGTGGTAAGGTTGTTTTTATAATGCTACCTATGCATTAAATGAGATGGATGGGACAACTCTAAGGATTCCAGTAGGGCTTGAAAATGTATCAAGTTCTTTAAGCATAGGGAGTCTTTAACATATGAGTTGAAGGAGTTGGATACTAAGCATGAACATGAGAATATGAAAGAAGAGGATGAAGACATTGCCATGGCAGAGGATACTTCTTCTGACATTGCAGATCCATAAGACTTTGGCACGTGTCAGAGGATCTGTAGGTTAGAGAGGGTGGATGTTGTGCCGCTATGTAGACACAATGTGAAAAACCCTAAAGTATATTGTCATTCAACTTTCTTATTGATCTAGAGAGTCAATGCCATATTTGTCATTAGTGTCAGTGTTCGTTGTGTGGATGGTTAAAAAAATACTACATTTTTGGACAAGTTTAGCCTATTTTTAATATTTTAGATATTATTTCTTGTAAATATCCAAAAGCTATAGAGAACTTCTAGAATAGGATGATGTGTAAAAAAAGCAAGTGGCTTTTAGCCCTTTTTTGGGGATTTTATGTAAAAAGAAGGATTGGCGAAATTGTGTGATACGTGATCGCAGTTTACAAGCAGTAAACAACACTCCAAACTAGGAGAAGAGGGAGTGATCTGGGAGAATTCTAATTAGGTGTCCTGGTATTTTACCCCCCTTTTCGGAGCTAACGAAAGCATCAGATTGGTCATCTGAGCAGCAGAGAGAAAGCTATTGTTTTATGCACGTTTTTGGTCTACAAGAGATTTATCTTCTTAGGATGTTGAAATAAATTGACAAGCTTCACATCTATGAGAATTCTTCTACTTCTTCTATTTCTTTAAATCCCTTCTCTTTCGTCTACTCCTTTCCCTAAATCTCCCTTCACCCTACTATCTCTTATCCCCGTGGTAGACATTCGACCCCAAACGCTCCGACAACGATTTGCTATGTTTTGATACTTGCATAATAGTTCTGTTTTTTTTTTTCTTCTAGGTGGAAAAGAGAATAGAGGAAACCCTCATGGTATCTACAACCTTGCATGGAGTTGAGATCCATATACAACTTGATGATACAATTCAAATCAATGAATGATATTGTTTTTCTTTGTTACACTAGTTTATGCTTTATTTGTAAATATGCATCTCTTCTAAATTTTGAAATTTTAATGGTCTTATTTTTTAAAAAAGATAATAATCTTATCTCAGACCCTATATATATAAGTTTGTGAGTTCTCTCATTCTCATTTTTCACATCTTGCTTTCTACCTCTCTCGCATCTTGGGACCCCTGCCCTCAATCCCTTCCCTTACATAGTATATAGGCATGGACTCTTCACTAAGAAACTTCATGGATTTTTTGGAAAGAATAGAATTAAAAGGTCACAAAGAAATATTCCAAATTGTTAACCCTCATATCTCTTTCTATGATATAGTATTTTGGCATGGGGTTATTCTCAAAAGTTTTGCTAAATACATGAACATCCACTTTCAAGAGTATGTGCTATCCTTTAAGGGATCCAATGAGGATTCGCATCTCTATTGATCTCCTAAAGTATAGCAACGGAGATGAGGCCTTGGAAAACTAGCTCTTTATGCCACAAAGAACCTAATTTCCATATTTTACAAGGAGCTTACCATCCAAGAGGCTAGGTCACTTGGGGTTGATGCATTTGGTCTCATGGATAACAACATTTGTCTTCCTCCTCAATGAGAAAGAAGATTCCCTTGCTATCAAGATCAATGAAGAGGGTCAGGTGAGACGTAGCTTGTTCAACATGAAGAAGACATTGAAATTTTCCATGTCTGGTTATTCACTTTATTCTTAATGACTTTGTAGACTCTACATGGTATGCAACTTTCTAAGAATGAGTAATTGCAATGTTTATCCCTCAAATATTAATGCATATGAAAATTTTATAAATACCTAATCATATTGAAATGCAACAAAACTTAACACTTTTACATGTTAGGTGGAAAATAGCATAACAAAAGCATTATGTAAAAAAGACATAGCACATCCCTATTGGAAGTCTACCTTCTGGGGCCATTTTTTTGCTTTGCTTATGCCCACCTAATGGAAAGCATATTAAGTTTCATCTCATTTCAATAAAAGATGATGGATTTAAAATCACATGATGAATTGTGTGTATGACATTGTATTTAGCTGGCTCAGGGTTCTAAAGGGTTGAAAGTTCAATTTTCTTCTCTTTTTCTCACCTATCATTTTCACTCTTTTCTCCTAGCTTCCTCTTCTTCTCCATTCTTCTCTCATTTAGCTTACATGGCTTGCAACAAGCAAACTGCTTGGGCATGCAATGCACCAAGCAAAGTACTTGCTATTACCTTGCAAAGACCATGTTCATGATACCCCCACTATAAACAAGCAACAGGAGAGAGGTAAAGCAAGTAAGGTCACATATATAGTGGAGACTTGACCACATAGAGAAGTAGGATTGAAAGATTCTTGTTTTTCTTTATTCTTCTTTCACACTAAAATGAACCTAGTCTATAACATGATAGAAGACTAATATGAAAGTACTAGAACATATGTACATGGGGTCATTAATTGTGAACCCACTAAGGATAGATGATGGCACAATTTATGTTGTATAGCTATGTGGGTGTCCAACTATAGAATCACTAGCATATTCTCTATATTAGTCACCTAATGCACTAGTGATTCAAGTCCTACCACATCACTAAGCCATGTAGTGGATGCTAGCTCATGTGGAGCTAGGCATCTCAACACTCCCCCTCAAGCTTAACATGAGCTCATGTACTCTAAGATAGTTCTAAAATAGCAGACCTTCTCAACTCCCAAGGCATTTGTGAAAATATATGTGGTTTAAGCTTCTGTATTGACAAAATATCACCTACTCAAACATGCTCGTGAATGAAATGGTAATGGAACTCTTCGCACGAGACACTAAGTTGTTTTCCAATTGAATGCTACTAAGATTATCATAGTAGATAATATTCTTCTTATCTACATGTAGTCCCAAATCACCAAAGTATCTTGCGTAGCCAAGCTACCTCACATGTTGCAACCATAGAGTCCCTATACTTTGCTTTAGTACTAGATAGTGCAATTGTAGGCTATTTCTTGCTACTCCAACTAAATGAAAACATAAACCTACTGGTAGAACTTCTATCTAGAATAATACTAGCTCAATCTGCATTTATGTAACTATGCAAGTCCAATGGTAGACTTGCGGCATAGAATAAGGCATAATCAAAAGTGTAGACCTTGAATCGTTCTTTATATCTATTCTTAAAGATGGTGGGTACAATAGCATTACATTTTGGTACTTCACGATATGTTCCTTACTATATATACACCTTCATTATCAATGGGAGATGAAAAAAGTAGGCAATTGGATTCCACTATCATTATCACCTATAATAATCAAGCAATCCACATAGATGACTATGACGACCAAACGTACATCACCTTTTCTCACAAACAGTGAGGGATGCACATCACAAAATTAAACTCAAGGGAAGGGAAGGGAGGGGGTCCCTCAAATATATGTAAGCCTTCACGTGGATTCAAAAGAAGGAACATTTAAACTTCCAATTTTATACATTTTTACATACAAGAGGGTGCCATATAAAGGGACCATTTATAGATTGAATAGAAAAGGGTGTGTTTTGATTCATAAAAATTCCCAGATAAGAGTAATTCTTAAATAGATCTTGAACGCACATGATATAGAGAGTTTACCTATAGTGAACCCGGCCCTTGAGGAGTTTACAAGAAGCCAATGTTGACAAGATACTCTCTGAACTTTGCTTTAGGTTCCTAGTTCACTCGATATATGATGTTGTGTAACTCACACACATATGTATGATGCTCCAAGTCCTTTCTACAAATCACCACACAAGAAAATATTCTTCTCATCCATCTATTGTAAATTCCAACATTTGGCTACTACCAAAGCAATATTATATCAGACAATTGCCATCCTAGGAACTGGATTGAATATTTCTTCATAGTCTATCCCATATTTTTGTGGAAAGCATTTCATAATTATGGTGGCCTTATACCTAATAATAGAACCATTTGCATTATGCTTTATTTTATAGATCTACTTATTGACATCAATGGCTTTCTTCCACTTGGGTAGTGACACAAGATTCCAAGTCTTGTTGACATCTAGTATAGCTATCTTCTTATCCATTGTTGCATCCGAATGAGCAGGACCAATAGCCTCCTAGAAAGAGGCGGGCTCAATATCCACAATCACCTTCACCATATAAGAAGAATGGTGAGCTACATAACTCTTAAAACCAAATCTTCTAAAAGGGTATCTCACCCTGCTCTTTGCATACCATTGGATGACTCAATGGAGCCTTTACATTACCATGTACTCTTTATACACCTCGTGTCCTGATGACTAAAGGAATACTAAGCTCATCATCAAAAATCTCTGATCCACTAGAGTTCCCATCAAGAACTAAGTGAATGGTATATTTATCATTATCATCTAATGCCTTCTTCTTCCCCTCGTCATTAGTTGCAATACTACTAGATGTACTTGAAGATGAGAGGTTGTTGGTTAGTCTCCCAAACCAATGATTGACTGCACTTCTATTACTGGATTATATTTATGATCTACTAAGGGTCAGTGATTCTTTCTTTTCTGTCTGCATATGGCTATCATGATCTTGATCATCATGCAATACATCTTCACTAGATGAGTAGTTATATGTAATATTACAAATGGTATGCAAACTACCTTTAGACTCCCTACATAGATGTTGTAGCAATAGTGTTTCAACCTAAGTTGGAATATAGATTAGTAGAAGCTCACATCATATTTACATTGACCATCTGAGAATTGTATATATCTTGTATAAGGTCACTAGTTAGATGATGATAGTTGGCCAACACTTCTTGGGGATTAGTATATTTCACACACACATACATAAATTGCTATATGTCCCTTAGTTTTCACTCACACACACACACACACACACACACACACACACACACACACACACACACACACACACACACATGCTTGTCTTACCAAGCCTGCATCCTTTATCTTTCACATATTCATTGTGTTTAGGATCTACTACCCTTATTTCTCTTGTCATTTGTAAAATTTTACAATGAATTATTATGTATTTCTTACCTTTGTGTAATACAAATTGTTATTTGTTCCTTATCTGAATTTCTTACCTCTATATAGTACAAATTATTAATCTTCCTTTATATGAATTTCTTGAGATACTTTGTTTTAAAGAGGTTATGTTTTTGCTTCTTGCTAACACAACACACACACAAACACTCTCTCAAAGTTCCTCTCTCTCACATTCACTAATTTATACTCACATACATACATATGTATGCAACTCCTACCACACCTTACACTCAAGCTATTATCTCCTCTCATATTGCTTTTTTGAATTTAAGAGCCTAGGTTGCTGATATTGCACTATCTAACTTTATTGCTTTGACATGGTGTCTCATCATATGTAAAGTGCATTATTGTTCAACTCCTTCTAGTTTCTAACCCATGCTAGGTAGAGTCCAACAGAAATGGGGGACCTACATTTGATATTGAGATTTGTATGCCAGATGGATTATTAAAGGAAGTGTTGATGAACAGTTATTGAAGCTTATTTAGTGTGGGAAACATCTAACTTTGATGGGGAGTGTGAATAATTATCATTTGAGCTTTGGATTTGGATGCAGAGAGGGGCATTTGTTTGAGCGTTTCTATGATTTGCTATGTTTTGTTGCTTGCATAATAGCTTTGATTTCTTTATTTAGATGGGAAAAAGAATAGAGAAAACCCTCATGATATCTAGCACCTTGTATGGAGTTGAGATCTATTTACAATTTGATGATAGAATTGGAATTGATGAATCACACACACACACACACACACACACACACACACACACACACACACACATGGTTACACTAGTTTTTGTTTTGTTTATAAATCAATATCTTTTCTAAATTTTACTTTCTTAATGGTCTTATTTTTTTAAAAAAAATTATGATCTCATCTAAGACCCTATATATATAAGTTTGTGAGTTCTTTGATGCATCCCTATTGATCTCCTAAAGTATATCAATGGAGATGAGGCCTTTGAAAAGTGGCTCTCTAGGTTTGGGAAGAACCTAACTCTTATATTTTACGAAGAACTTACCATTCAAGAGACTAGATTGATGCATTTGCTCTCATGGATAACAAGATTTTTCCTTTCCCTCAATGAGCAAGAACATCTCCTTGCTATCAAGATCAATGAGGAGCATCACATTGGTGGCTTGTTGAAAGATGCCCCAAACCCTAAGCCAAATCCACGAAACCTAGTATAGGAACTAGAGCAAAGTACAACCAAAGAGCTTGCCATAGTCCTTGCCCCCGTTGAGGGATCGGTTGCAAAGGCCACGAGTGTTGATGAGGGGGGAGGGACCCTCTGAGGGATCCAGCCTTCAAAGAGTACCCAGGTTTTCTCTAGATCTCAAGACCAAGTGGATGAGGCAAGGATATAGATACAAAAGTGTCTAACCTAGATGAGATCTTTTTCAGTCTAATACTTCCTTCATGATGTAGAGAAGATGTTTCATGTATGGAAGGATGAGACACTCTCCATGCTAGTAATAGCATGTGAGATTTCTTTGGATACTATCCCAACATTTCCAAATCCCCACTTATCCCCCAAGTTCGAAGAGATTGAGGATGCAATTGATACCCTAGCGGTTGCAATTGACACCTCCAAGCATGTTGCTATTCAGGTAGGGGAACTCAAGGCTACTTGCACTAGGATGGATGTGATGAGATGCCCCATTCCTACCCTTGAGGTACCACCGCATGATAGATGAATCAAGATCCAACATGGATTCAACCTAAGAGGTGGAGGTTAAGGCTGATGAAGTGTAGAAGGTAAGTTGAACTGTTCATATGTATATTTTTATTTAGTTTATGATATTCCACTAATAGTTTCTCTTGCAACTGTAGTCCATGTTGGATATAGGTAAGTTTGTACAATAGATAGGGAAGCCAAGGGGCTTTTGAAATAGATGTTTCCCTCAATTAATACATAGCGTGGATCCCTCCTCAATACATTGTTGTGGTCCACATCGACTTTATCCCTGTTGTCCTTGTTGAGAAAGAGTTCGTTAGACACATTTCTGGCACATGCTTGTGTGGAAGAATGTTTAGCTTGATAGCTTTGGAGCTGAGTGTTGGTGAGGCTCCAAAAGTGAAGATCGTGGCTAGTGTGGTATAGGAGGGATTTGCTAGTGGTGAAGAACACTGCAAACAAGCGAGTGAAGCCATAAAAGAGTAACCTCTTTGGAGCAATTGGTTGCCCTTGTATAATTGCCTTTATATCCCTACTTACAAGTCATTTGATGTAAAATGAACAATAATATTAATATATTTTCCTCTTTCTACGTGACTTCTATTTGCAAAAATGGTATGTCTCTTTTGTTTGTACTTGACTCGTGTATACAACTATGAATGTGTGACACTTTTGTTGTGGATTTTGTGATATCTAAGTAATATTCAAACTCAAACTAGGAAATGCACTTAGGTAGGAGTTCACCATCGGCGCCAAAGTTTGAATCACATTGCAAAGGTTAGAAATGGTTGTCTCTATGTTGTCAGGGCCCAAAGGAGTAGTGAAGCAAAAAAAGATACCACGGTGTGTTTAACAGCCAAAGACATAGTTTCAAGTATAGATTGTTAAATCAATAAAGAAAACATAGATTGAAATTTCAGATTTTCTTCTTGATGTGAGATAAGAATGATTAATTATGTATGTTTCAACATAAAATTTACAATGACCCTCGAGGTAACTTTTAAGCTTGACTAGAGTTTTGCATTGAAATTAAGTTTGAATCTTTAAGGTCAGCTTACTAAAGCTCTGCTATATCGTAGTTCACTGGCATGCTATATGTAATAACCCTAGCCTATGTTTGTTACTATCTCTTTGGTAATAAACTACACTCCACGGCAACTCCTCAAAGCCTCTTTTCGGGTAGTTGTGATACAAATATTTTTGGCTTTTAATATTTACTTCTTATGGTCTTTCCACGAAAAAAAAACCAAAGCCGAAATGGAATTTTGAAATATTGTTAAAGGTTAGGGTGCCCGATAGGAGCCTTAGAATATTAGCATGGGATCTTTTGACCGGTTAAACAACGTCGCTCTCGAATCTTATGTATTCTAAATGAACGATAGCCGTAAACTTCAACATTCATCGGTTGACTTTCTAGGTGCTATCCCTCTCAGAGGTCTTCTAAATTAATGATAGTCGTAAATTAATGATACGCCATCTCCATCTCTCTCTCTCTCTCTCTCTCTCTCTCTCTCTCTCCGTGTCTGTGTGTGGTACCTGTCTACATACAAAAGAGAGTTGCGTCGAAACCGAGCTTGACTGCGTCAAAAGTGACCACCAAGGCAACTTCTAAGGCTTGACAACTTCTAAGGCAACACATAAAAGAGAGTGGCATTGAAACGACGATGGCTAAGCCTGGAAATTAGAAACTTTTGAAAGACTTCACGTTGAGGCCAACATCGTCGCGTCTCTGCTTATTAATCAGATCATATGATCATGATCGGAACTAAGAAAAACATGATCATATGATCATGATCGGAATTAAGAAAAACATGAGTCGGCTCATGTCGACAATATTCATATTACTGGCCCTGATCCTTCTGAGCATTAGCGCTGCTCCTGCTCCTCTTCCTTCTCCTGCGAATGCGCAGTTCAGTATTCAGCGGTCTCCTCCGCCTCCGCCTCCTGCAGGTATAAAGGATTCATATGCGTGTGTGCATCTCTGATCGTTAAAAGCTTCTTAACCTAAATCCCATCTTCCACTCTCAATGCTCCTGATGGATCGATTATCCTTATTGACTTGTTCATGGAATCTGCAGTTGTTAACCCAAATCGATGGCGCGGCAGTCCGCGCAATCTTATTCCCCTGGTAAAGTTGATTGGCGCCTCTCATAACTACTCGCAATTTCTAGTATGACAAGCCTTCGACTTACTTTGTAAGCAATGATGACTTCCCAGGTATTGATCATTTTTTAATTTCTGCAGGTAACTCCTGGACCCCCTATCAAAAACTGCTGCAAAAAGTAGAAGGTGACTAGCGCACCCCCTTGAACAAGAAATTTTCATAGTGGCAGTCTTCCAAACCAAGGCCTGTCAATGGGAATTCAAGGCCGACGGAGCTTATCCTAGTCCACATTAGCATATCTAAGTGGTAGCCGAAGTTGAGCCCAAGAGTGTTGTGTCAACGAATATAAACACGCTTTGTCTACAATATAAACATGATGATTTGATTGAATTGGATGTATTTGTCATCTTTTCCTCAATGGTGGAGGAATTGTGTGTCACTAAATTGATTGCTTATTACGCATTCTCTATTTAATAAATTCATGTCAATAAATTAATAACTCACTTTTCTTTAAGTATTGATGATGATCTAGCATGGCCATGAGACCATTTAAAGACCAGTATTCCTAGTGTATCACTTAATGGGGTGATCAAAGCATTGTGACGGGGATATCTGGTACATGTAGTATAAGTTATGAAGGGAAAAAAAAGTGTCTGCCAAGTCTAAGAGTGTACACAAGAACGAATGAGTTACACATAAATGAAGATGGATTGAGTTCTAAGAAGAGGAAGTGCATTAGCATTGTGTTATGTATTTATGTGTGCATCCAGGGATGCTTGGGAATGTTTTACTTGTGTGTAATGAGCATTGCATTCATTTGGGGTTATCCTCTCCCCTACAAGTCAAGGTTTAAGGTCTTTTCTTTCATTAAGAAAGACGAGAGAGGAAATTCTCTCACTAAGAAAGATGAAAGACGTGATCCTCTAGAAGTGAGGAGAGAAGTGATTTTCTCTTTCTAAGGTCTAAAATGACACAAACTTTTGTGTGGAATTCAATCTTAAGGTTAAGGCCCAAGGCAATCTAATGAACTCTCCTTATCTATGACTCAAAGTGGTTGCATTTACCACAAGTTAAGAGTACAATTTAAAAAGCTGTTTTTTTAAGAAAATCCATTTTTAAAATATATCGCAATAGAAAAATGATCTCTAAAAATGGGTCGTGAGGGTTATCGGAAACAACGAGATCTACAACTTTCGTGTTGGACGTTTTTTCATCCAAACAATGCACAAAGAGATATCTCGAAATTAGTGCTGCAGAGTGGAACAACCACATCTTGCATGAAGAAACAACTCAACTCTCTCTCCAAGAAGAGAAGCTCTTGAAAGCCTATAAAAGAGGACGCTCTCTTTGGGTGTAAGGGAGGGGGTTAAGGAAGCATCACTTTGTATGTATCCAAGAGGAGAAGAGCAGGTGCAAGTGCTGTAGAAGCCCTGTTGGAATCAAGTGCTGCGGAAGCCCTAGTGAAATCAAGTGCTGCGGAAGCTCTGTTGAAATCAAGTTTCAAGAGGACAAGAGAAGGTGTAAGTGCTGTGGAAGCTCTTCTAAAATCAAGTTCCAAGAGGAGAAGAGAATGTGCAAGTGCTGCGAAAGCTTTGTTGAAATCAAGTGCCAAGACGAGAGCCCTACACATATTGTGTAGGAGAGAAGGAGACTCAAGAAGGATCAAAAGGTGCCAACTTCCAAGTTGTACAAGTGTTATCCGGTTGTATACCGTGTAAGGAACCGTGATCTTGTTTCCAAGATCTACAAGTAAGAACTGGCTTATATGTAACGGAGGAGCTTGCTCCTTGTCAATAATATAACTCCATAAGGGGGGGGGGATTGGCCCATCTTCCACCCAGTCCCTAGTGTGTTGCCAATTTCTCTATCTCTCTCTCTACATCTTTCTTTTCTCTCATCTACTCTCCCTTTGTGCCAACATAACATTCGCCATATATATTTTAAATATATAAGAAAGTTAAGCGTGTATCTCGGATTTTATAACAGTGATATCAGAGCAGGTCTCTTTGCTTTTCTCAAAGTAAAGGTAATCCTTGCAAGAAGAAGGTAAAGATGGAAACTGATGAAGCACCTACAAGTGAGAAATTACATGCTCAATTGATAGAGTATCGTAGCTTGTTGGAGGTTCCGAAAGTACGTCAATTGATTGACAGCAGCTGAAGGGCAAGGGAAGAAGCTACTTATGAAAGAACAAATCCTCCAAAAGATGGTGATATTGGAGGAAACACCATTGCACCAATTGATGGTGAAGATGTAAAGGAACCAATTGCTGAGAAGCTTCCTAAAAGAAAGAAGGATTCTCGGGTCAAGAAGAGTAAAAAGACCTCACCTCAAGTGAGGCGGATAAGGAGGGATTATCTCCCTCAGCAAAAGCAGCTACTCCCATGATTACTCAAGTTCCTCCTCCTCCTCATCATCTTCTAGTTTCTACTCTCTTAGTTCTAAGTCTCGTGCAATCCACAAACGGACAAAGATGGACCATAAGAGGAGCAAGCTTAAGCAGACTAAGACTTTCAAGTCTGGGGATAAGGACATAAAGTTTGACTCTTACTCTGGTAAGAGAGATCCTGCTAAGGCATTAGTCTTTGTCATGCAATTTGAAGTTGCTTTTTCTTATGGTAATTTCTCAGAAAAGTCCAAGCTAAGGCATGTAGGCATGCACTTGAAAGACACTGCTAGCAATTAGTAGTTGACTCTCATTTTGGAGGGAAGGAAACCTATGACTTGGGAAAAGTTCAAGAAGAAGTTTTATGCTCAATTCTTGCCTCTTGATTTTGAGAATGATGTCAAGAAGGAATGGGATTGGCTAGGCCAGAAAGAGCATGAAAAGATCACTAGTTATGTGGATAAGTTTTGGTCTACTCTTCTCAAGGTTACTCCTTTCATGGAGATTAGCGCGATGAAGAGGAGAAAATGAAGTTTGAAGCTGGCCTAATCCCTCATTTACACAAAACCATGAAGGTGTATCCACATGAAACCTTATCTTGCATGATGGAGTCTACCATTATAGCTGAAAGTTTGCATACACATGGTACATCTCAAAAGTTGGAGATGAGTTCTTATAGAGCTAGACAAGAGCAGCTCTATAATCAACCAAGAGACAGGACTAATCGAAGAAGTCCTACCTTTACCCATGATCAATATTCAAAGCCAGAGAGTAACAAGAAGAAGCATAAGTATCTCTCACCATTTGAGATACAAAAGTACAAAGAGAAAGGAAGGTGCTTTCTTTGTGGTGAGTTAGGGCATATGAAGCCTGATTGTCCTCACAAAAGGAAGGAAGCAAATGTGGTTAAAGATCCTCCTCCGCCATCCTCAAATTCTGTTCCGGATATGCAAGCTAACACTCATTCAAATGAGAAGAAAATACAAGTCTTAAAGGGTTGGGGGACACTCAACAATCAACGAGTTTTGATACTCTTTGATCCAGGGTCCACAGATAATTTTGTGTCAGCAGATACTGTTGAAAGGCTACAAATTCCACCGGATCGATTGGGATCACTAATTGGATCAGGTTTGAAGGACTTACAACCAATTCTACTCCTATTCAAGGGAAGTTGAATCTTAGAATTGGGGATTATTGCAACCAAGAATCTTTTCTGCTTGCACCCATAGGTAACCGTGATGTTATCTTAGGCATGCCTTGGGATTACAAGATTAGACCTCTTCCCGATTTTGTTAAGAAGACCCTTGCATTTCAATTCAAGGGTCGGAACATAGTATGCATTGCTGATGCTGGAGATTGGTCTGTGCCAATGGTTAGTCATGTTGGCATTTCTAAAGAAATGAAGAAAGTTATTTCTGTGTACATGATTTTTGTGAGAGAGTCAAAAGAAACTCATGATTCAAGGGCACTTGGTGCCTCTAATGAACACACAATACCAACTAATGCTTCCAAGTCTCAAACTTTAAAAGAACCCCTCTCTTTAGTTTCTTGTGACTTAAGAACCAGTTCTCATAGTTCTGGATCTTCAAAACCCTTTTGAAGTTCACTGCGATGCTTTTGGGGATTGCATTGGAGCTGTGCTTAACCAAGAGCATCATGTAGTAGCATTTGAGAGCCGACGCCTCAAGGACCATGAGCTACATGCTCCAATATATGAGAAAGAGCTTATGGCAGTGGTACATACTCTTCAAATATGGAGACACTATTTACTTGGTGTAGATTTTGTTATTAAAACAGATCACCAAAGTCTAAGATACTTCCTCACTCAGAAGAATCTCTCAGAGAAACTGATACGTTGGAAAAAATTTCTTATCTATGTTTCATTTTCAAATCCTTCATACATTTGGAACTAAGAATGTGGTAGCAGATGCTCTATCATGGCGACCTCGAGTGAATGCAATCACAATTGTTTACCATAACGAGTTCATGGATTTACCCAAAATGTATGAAAAATGATTTTGACTTCTCAACCATATGGGATCAGCTTAACTCACGTCAGTTGATTACACCTTACTCGATTCGAGATGGTTATTTGTATCATCATCAAGCAATTTGTGTAGCATTACCATTGCGACACAAGATTGCGACACAAGGTAATGGATGAAGCATATGCATCTCTATATGCTAGACATAGGGGTATTCTACCCACTACTCAAGCATTGGAAAGATATTTCTTTTGGCCAACTCTTAGAGCTGACATTGAAAGATATGTCCGCGAGTGCAAGATATGCCAAAAAGTAAAGTATGACAGACATAAACCACCTAGTCTACTAAAGCCATTACCTATTCCGAATGAGCCTTGGGAAAGTATAGCCATGGACTTTATCATGGAGCTTCCTCACACACAAGCAAGAAATGATGCAATCTGGACTATCATTGATAGATTAGGTAGGCAAGCTCACTTTATACCTATGCGAAAGACAATCAAAGCCGATCATATGGCTAAGCTATTCATTGCTCATATTTTCAAGCATCATGGCATGCCTAAGTCCATTATAAGTGATCGATATCCCTGCATGACCAGCCTCTTTTGGCAAGCTCTCTTCGAGAACCTCGGAAAAAAGTTAAAGTTTTCATCCTCTTATCATCCTCAAACGAATGGGCAGAATGAAAGTGCTAATTCTATTGTTTTGGACCTTTTGAAATCCTATGTCTGTGATAATCAAAGAGAATGGGAAAAGTATTTGCCTTTAGTAGAGTTTGCATACAATAATATGATGCACTCTAGTATTGGTAAGGCACCCTTTGAGATTATCTATGGTAAGCCTCATTTACCGCCCATTCTTCTTATGAAGGATAAGATCTTTGCAGCATATGAGTTTGTTAGAGACATTGATACAACTTTCACTCAAGTAAAAGCTGCTATCCAAAGGACACAAGAGAAGCATAAACACGAAGCAGATAAGCATCATTGTAAGTTAGATCTCAAGTTGGGACAGTATATTCTTCTTAAGTTTGAGAAGGCTCGCTTGAAGAAGTAGAAAGGTCAAAAGGGTAAAGTGGTTAAGCTTTCTAATTGCTATTATGGCCCTTTCAAGATCACAGATAAAATAAACGATGTGACTTTTTGTTTGGATCTACCAAGTCATTGGAACATTCATAATGCTTTCCATATAAGCTTGTTACGTCCCTATATTGGAGAACCTCCAATGGAACCAATCAAGGAAGATTTACATGACATAGAAGAAACAGAAGAGTTCCTTGTGCTTGAAAGAATTTTACACCATCAAGACAATACTCTAAGGTCAGGTAAGGTATTACGGAAGTATCTGGTTAAGTTTAAGAATTATCCCCCATTGGACGCTCAATTTATGATTGAGAGAGAACTACAAGACTTTCCAAATCTTCTTAAGGACTATGTATCCCCTCTACAGTTGAGGTCAACTATTTAGAAGCCTGAGGGATGTCACTAAATTGATTGCTTATTATGCATTCTCTATTTAATAAGTTCATGTCAATAAATTAATGACTCACTTTTCATTAGGTGTTGATGATGATCTAGCATGGCCATGAGACCATTTAGAGACCAGTATTCCTAGTGTATCACTTAATGGGGTGATCAAAGAACTGTGACCGGGATATCTGGTACAAGCAGTACAAGTTATGAAGGGGGAAAGAAGTGTCTGCCAAGTGTAAGAGTGTACACAAGAACCAAGGAGTTACCCATAAATAAAGATGGATTGAGCTCTAGGAAGAGGAAGTGCATTAGCATTGTGTTATGTATTTATGTGTGCATCCAGGGACACCTGGGAATGTTTTACTTGTGTGTAATGAGCATTACATTCATTTGGGGTCATCCTCTCCCCTACAAGTCAAGGTTTAAGGTCTTTTCTTTCATTAAGAAAGATAAGAGAGGGAATTCTCTCACTAAGAAAGATGAGAGATGTGATCCTCTAGAAGTGAGGAGAGAAGTGATTTTCTCTTTCTAAGGTCTACAATGACACAAGCTTTTGTGTGGAATTCAATCTTAAGGTTGAGGCCCAAGGCAATCTAATGAACTCTCCTTATCTATGACTTAAAGTGGTTGCATTGACCACAAGTTAAGAGTACAGTTTAAAAAGCTATTTTTTTGGAAAATCCATTTTTAAAATATCGATCTCTAAAAATGGGTCACAAGGGTTATCAGAAACAATGAGATCTACAACTTTTATGTTGGACGTTTTTTCATCCAAACAACGCACAAAGAGATATCTCGAAATTAGTGCTGCAGAGTGAAACAACCACATCTTGCATGAAGAAACAACTCAACTCTCTCTCCAAGAAGAGAAGCTCTTGAAAACTTATAAAAGAGGAGGCTCTCTTTGGGTGTAAGGGAGGGGGTGTAGGAAGAATCACTTTGCATGTACCCAAGAGGAGAAGAGAAGGTGTAAGTGTTGCAGAAGCCCTGCTGGATTCAAGTGCTGTGGAAGCCCTACTGAAATTAAGTGCTACAACGGAAGCTCTGCTGAAATCAAGTTCCAAGAGGAGAAGAGAAGGTGCAAGTGCTGCGGAAGCTCTGTTGAAATCAAGTGCCAAGAGGAGAACCCTAGACATATTGTGTAGGAGAGAAGGAGACTCAAGAAGGATCAAAAGGTGTCAACTTCCAAGTTGTGCAAGTGTTAGCCGGTTGTATACCATGCAAGGAACCGTGATCTTGTTTCCAAGATCTATAAGTAAGAACTGGCTTATGTGTAACAGAGGAGCTTGCTCCTTGTCAATAATATAACTCCATAAGGGGGGGGGGACTGGCCCATCCTCTAATCCCTAGTGTGTTGCCAATTTCTCTACCTCTCTCTCTACATCTTTCTTTTCTCTCATCTACTCTCCCTTTGTGCCAACATAATATTCGCCATATATATTTTAAGTATATAAGAAAGTCGAGTGTGTATCTCAGATTTTATAACACTGTGTTTCCTCCATAGTCCTTTTGCCCTTTGATCTTGTGATATTCACAATCCCGTCAAATATATATGAACATCATTGCATCAAATTCAAGTCCATCAAGGATGGTTTGATGGTACATTGAGAAGAGCAAGACCTTTCATTAAAACTAGTTATACTTCAAGGATAAGATGTACACTAGTTAATGATAATCACAAACCTTTCCCCTATATTGAAAAAAGAAAGGAGTGTATACATTAGGAAGAGTGTATACATTGAAAGTGTATACATTAGGGGTGGCTTCCCATTAATTTCCCTCCTTAAGCTTTAAAAAAGGGAGGGGTGGGGTATAAGCGACAGGGGGGGGAACACACATACAAATATGTATATAGAGAGTTCATGAATGGCATAACTCAAAGTGGTTACATACACAATAATGGTGACAAGAAATTGAAAAATAAAGTGGATAGGTGCATATTGCTTGAATGTGCTTCTAGTAATATTGTGAAGAAAGTAAGACCATATTGAAGTAATATATGCCTTTTACATTTGATTCCTAGTCTTGAGACAATCACTATTTCTTAATATATATAATCAAGTATGTTAATGAGACTGAGTGTTTGATGATTAGAAATTCTATGTAATTATACATATTTAGGGATGAGATCTCCCCTTGAGTGTACCTATATATTAGGTATTCTACTATTCTTCTATATATACCTCTTGATGTTCCAACCTTAGCTCATGGACACACGTATATTTACGTGTGCACACACACACACATATGCTCATACACCTTCGCATGTTCACCCTTACACATAGGTATTAACATTTGATTTTAAACTTTCTATATACACATATATGTTACATCACACTTGGATTGGAAGAAGTCAATTCCCAAGTCAATGGAAATACTAAACAAAGGTGTAGAATCCTTCCCACCTCTAAGTACACACCTTTATCATTCTCACATCTAATATCTCTTTGATTCCATACCATTAGAAAGTCTATGTATAGTTAGTTGCACATACTCTTACAAGAATTTTCATAAAAGAAGCCAGCTTGCTTATCTTGTAAGGGTCAGTGCTAGATGCTTTCTACATGGAATTCTACCTTTGTGACTTATATCACATTTCCATGAAAAGCATTGACCTCTTTCAACATGCGTCAATCGGCATAGGCTTGAGTGTGTAGGTAAGTGATTTAAGATCCTTGCTATGCTTTACTACTTTACTTCTACTATTTCAAAGAGATAACACATGGGGATGATTTATACGCAGATCCTCGAGCTTGAAATATAGGCTAGAATATCACTTGTTAATACACTAATCCAAATGAGCATATTTCTGCCTTAGAGCTAGGGGCATTTTAGATATGGCACTGAATAGGAATACCCAGTTCTGACTATACTACCTAGTTTGGACATATGAGTTTGATGTATTATTATTTGGCATGAATGCATATTTTATCAGGGTTGCTAAGTATTGCAGCAAGACCATGCCCATTGATTGATATGTCTCATATGGCCATAAATGCGAGTTAGTATTGCCTACATACTAACTATGAAATTTAGCATGAGGACATAGCTCCTTACCTTGATAATCTATTATAGTATCTTGGTGCTTTGATATCTTGGTTACTTAGAAGTATCAACTTGGCGAGTGTAATAGACTAGTAGCTTTTTGTAGCAAAAGCATATACTATGACTAGTATAGTGATGACATGTACATCAATAATCTGAGTTATGGTAGTTTTGGCAATATATGCATGTGCCATGAATGTAAGTGTGCATGCATCTTCTTGATCTTTTCTTCTTCTTCTTCTTCTTACTTCTCCTCCCCATTCCCTTTCTCTCATTTGCCCTTTCTTCCTTCCTTCCTTCCTTTTTTAGGCTTTTTAAAAAAACTTTCCATAGGCAAAGGTCATTGTGATCATTGTCTTTCCCAGAGGGGATTGAATTTCTCTTCTAAAAAAGGAAAACCTTTTCAAAATAAGGACAACATTGTTTGGGTGGGACCACTAAATGACGTGTCACACACTTATATTTTACACAAAGACTATGAACGAACTCGACCACCATTCCTTGCGATATTCATCCTTTCGAATCCAGTGTATTGCGTACCAGTGGAATGGATCAGACAACCATGTAGATATGATGCGCCTCACTCTGTGCTTGGTAATCGAATGCATGGAAACACGTGATCACTTGAAGGCAATTACATTCTCCACAAGTGTAGCACAATCCATTGCAAAGGAAATAAGGCTGTCTAGTGCTTGTTACTCAAGCACAATTTTTTCTCTCTATTGCGTTCAAATGGTGCAGGGACTAAGGGGATCAAATAGTTCTCTGGTCAGTGTATACCTAATTCGGTGAAAGAGTGCTCAAGGCTTCCTCGACCACCAAAGCCTGACTATATCCATCATAGAGAAAGAAAGATCAAGCAACAAACAATCATTGTGTAGTTGAGAGGTAAGCATAATACATGTAGCTCTAAAGTTTCTTATCAATGTTTTATGGTCCTACACGTTGAGTTCGAAACAATATATCAATTATTATGTTTTATGACTGTCTCATGGATCCATCTTCTCATGTTTAAACATGTCACATGCAAGTTTAGAAAAGAACATAAATGAAAGAATGAAATATTTGTAGGACTAGACTATAGCAATGCGAGATCATGCTAGGAAAATGGACAAGTAACTAGAAAATCTATCATGATAGATGACATCGTCAATTGTGTTCATTTTATGTAAACACATAAAGAAAAGTAGAGGTGAGGCACAACTTTGTGAGAATAAAAAATATAAGTCAGCAAACATCTATTTCTTTTCTTGGAGACTCTTGGCTATCTTGAACTTTTCATGAATTGTGTAGCTTCTGCCTATGAAGCTTTCTACAAGTCCAAGGTTGGAATTCAACATTGATAGCATGTTTGCAAGAGAGGTGATCTCTCTTGAGCTTGAAATTCTTTGGTTAGGCAGTTTTAAATTTTCCCTCTACTGATTGATTTTGAGGAAAATTTATTATAGATTATCCTAAATAGTAGGAGGGTAATGCATTGGCATAGATGGACCTACAACTTATGATAGTCTTTGTGGTCTACAAAGGGAAGCCATGGTATATTTAAATTTACTATTTGGCCCAAAGCACCTCCTTAGTGCTTCTTTTTGACACATGATAATACCAACAACAACTCTCTCTACTTCCTCATCCTCAAGCACCACAACTACCTCTTTGAAAGCAAGGTACTGGATTGCATGAGGTCAAATAGAATGAAATGTTTATCGAATCTTTTTCCTCCTGCTGTGACCACATAGGGTGTTCCTTTCGATCCCTATTTCTTTTCCTATTGCAACTATACAAGAATAGGGATGTGTATAATGACTACACCTCTTGCTATATTGCAGGAAATCGGGGAGATCTTGAGGAAGAACAAAGCCAAACTAGCATCATCAAATTACTAAGGTGAGCTAAATGCTCACTTAGAAGTATGCTACTTTGTTTTTCCCATTACTTTTTGTATATTTTCATTGTGTTCTTAAAAAAAAAACAAATTGGTTGCTAGAGACATTTCTTAGTATGGTAGAAGAATTGTTTATTTGGATAGCTTCTTGAAGTGTAGAGAAACATTGCTTAATTTGATATGTACCTAGATCTATAGGTAAAACTGAATACATAAGAAGAGGAAGGTAGAAAAATGGATGTGGATCGAGGAATTGCAATAGACTACAAAAAGGAAGATGGGGGAGGACATGAGGTTTAATCCCTACATAAATCATTGTAGACTACAAAAAGGGGGGAAGGGGATTGTATCAAATTATTGCTACAAAAATAGGTGATCGGAAATGGGGCATGTTCTCAACCTCCTCTTCATTTTTTGTGCCATGGTTGGGATATGTGCACACTATAGTGGTGTGTTTGATATGCCATTCCCCTCCCACAAGGTTGATATGAGATGCTTCTCAAACTTTAGTCATTGTGCTTCCATTTCTTGCCAATCCATCCTCTTCATGTTGGCATTTTCTCAAACTACGTTGAAGTAGGCTATAGAAGTTGAAGCGGTTCTCTATATCACAAGGAGCTTTTGAACAATTCCTGCATAGGAAAGCTCCTGGAATGTAGGAAATTCTCTAAATTTTCCTAGATATGTATATATAGTTTCCCTATGTATAACTAGGAAATTACTTTCCCTGCATCTCATGCTAGGGAATCCTAGGCATGTATGTATGAATTCCTTATATATGACGAGGGAATGCTATTCCCCACATCGTAAACTAGGGATTAATAGGTTATACAGCTAGAAAATTATATTCCCCATAGCTTAAACTATGGATTTGTAGGTCATATAACTAGGGAATCATATTTCCCATATAACATAGTAGGAAAATTTAGGCTACACAACTAGGAAACTCTGTTCCTTACATTTCAGACTTAGAAATTACAAATAGACATATCAAGAACATATACTTCATGGAAATTCCAAATAGTTTGTCAGAAATGGTCCCCAAACAAAATATGTTTAAATTAAGTAGTCATTCAATAATACAATATTGCTTCTTATTATTTTTTACAAAATTTAAGAAAATTCTTCTCCTTAATTGTCTAAAGATTAACTAGTGATGCACCAAGCCCTATAAAGGTGACTATATTGATCAATAATTTAATGTTCAGCACCATGTGATCTAGCTCAAAACTTATGGAAATTAGGAACCAATTATAGTGTGCCATTTGTACATATTCTTCCACACGTTTCTAATGCATGTGCATTGTAAGAAGAGATGAAAATGGTCCTCTTTCTCATAAGATATATGTTCTAAAACAAGGATCAACATACTACATCTACCCCTTAAAAGCTTCAACATAACTAGCCTCCAAAGAAACATATTAAAATTATAGAAAGATGCGGAATTCCATGTTGGTAAGGCTAAACTTTTTCATTTTTCTCCCATATGTAAGCTTGTTGCACTTACTTTGATTAAATTAGAGTTAGAAAATAGATTGTGCATGACACCTATAATCAAGCCTAATTGAGGTTGATTTCAAGGACACATTGCCCATGTCACCTACTATAATCAAGCCTAATTGAGGTTAAAAATATCAGAAAGATGTGGCATTCCATGTTGGTAAGGCTAAACCTTCTCATTTTTATCACATACATAAGCTTGTTGCACTTACTTTGATTAACACAAATTAGGTTAGAGTTAAAAAACAGATTGTGTATGTCACCTATAATCAAGCCTAATTGAGGTTGATTTCAAGGACACATTGCCCAAGTCACCTACTATAATTAAGCCTACTTGATGTTAAAAATATTAAGGTTTACAAGGAACTTTAGACACTAACCTAGATAGTAAAAAGACCCATATCGAGTAATTGCATGATTTTTGCTAGTTAACAACTAGGGATTTTTATGTTTCCCATCAGTTTTCAATAAAGAACTTTCCCTATGACTGAGCTTTGGCATATTGGATATCAGTCAATACTCGGAAAAATCATTGGATATCAACATAGGGTTGACATCAGTACCATCATCATCATCAACAAAACTACATGAAAATGATGAAGTTCCTAGTACTGATGGATGGCAAGCCTAAGATAATCAAGTTTCTCTTTGTGTAATCAACTTGAATGGTAAAGCTTTTGTATAGACAATCCAAGTGAATGTTGCACTGTGGCTCATCAATACATTATTTATAGGTATTTTCTCACAAGAAAGTTGAGCTTTAATCAATGTGTATTGACTTGATTTACCTTTCTTTAGTTGTACTATTTTCTTTGCAATAACACGGTCATTGGTTGAATTAATGTTATTATTAAGAAAACTTTACTATCTTGGGTTCAAAAATAACACTTTAAACCTTTTATTACTTTATGATTTTCATAAAAAATATTCGCCAACCGATTATAGGATATCTTTGGTTTAGAGAACAAATCACCACACTTTAGAAAGTCTAAAATACAATATTCGCCACATATTCTATAACATGAAAGTATACATTGGCTCTTAAAATCATTATGCTTATGATTGCATGGTTCATAAGTTGCTTTACTAATTTGGTTCTCAATCACCCAATGGAATGCAATCCTCTTGTTGTACTCCTTGCTTTGGAAAACGAGTTCTCGTTCATAGACAATCATTCACAAACAATCGTTGTAGAGGGGTATTTGAGGATTAATTATTTGAAAAGAAGAAATCTTTTTGGGATATGTATTTCACAAGTCAATATTGAAAAGTATAAATATCATGTATCAGGTATTATAACTACAGAGCAGGCAAGCAATACATTTCAAGTATGCAGATCATGTTTGCCATGCACTACTTGCACCACGTAGTAGCTGAAGGAAGAACACCACTGAGATAAAACCAATACGATCAAGAATACTTTCTTTACACTTGTTTCCTAGTAAAGTTGCAGGACTTTCTCAATGTTTCCAACAATAGGTGATGTAGTGGTTTTGAATTTTCACTTTAGGGCAATGTCCATGTACGCACTTTAAGCTTGTTACTTTGCTAGAGAAATATAGGTCTAAAGATGAAGTTTTGGTCCACGGTGCAACTCTAAATTGAATATTGTGATGGCCTTCTTACACTGCTGCTTCTTAGGTAGCACATCGTGTGGCACCCTAAATCAATCAAATTACCTTTGTTGGAGAGAGAAACATATTTTCCATGGATTGACATAATCCAATGTGATGCCATGTATCAAAGTCATCTTTCTGGATGTTGGCATACTCCATCAGGCTATTTCTAATGAACTCTCCCTCTCTGCATTGGCTCGCCATGAATATCTCATAATCCTAATCAAAGTGGTGCAAATGGGGATTGCCAATCAGTGGATCATTCAACTCCACTTGCTCATGGGCCTCCACCTCCTCCTCTTCATGGTCTATGAGTATGTTGTGCAAGATGCAACATGCATTAATAATTTTGGGCAAGGAACACAAGTCAAGGATTTGAATGGTCTTGCCAAGGTAAATCCATGACTGCTTCAACTTGTCAAAAGCATACTCAATAATGACCCTTGTTGAATAGATTGCATGTAGTTTTAGTTGCACTTGAAATTATCAATGATTGGAATGGAGTAATTAACCATGGAAGAAGTGAATAGCCTCCATGCCCAATGATGTATTCCATGATTCGTAGGTCACCAAATTCAAATGGAGCACCCACTAGTCTTCTTTGGCCGTGGCAGAGGTTGAAGAAAGTAGGGTTACAGAGGACCCTTGTGTCATGAGCACAACTAGGCGAGCCTATGTTGACATTAAGAAAATGCATCTGTGCATCCACAATTCCTAGACAATCATGCCATAGTATCCATACCAATTGTACTAGTCAGTAGTATTTTTAAGGGGAGGTAGATCCAGTTTGAGGTGGGTCCCATCAATTGCACCACAACACTTTGAAAAAGAATGGAGTGCTCGAAACCCCTCCTTTACCTTCGTAATCTTGCTCTCTGTTTGAGGCCATTGCAACAAATGCCTTCCATTTTTGCCCATGGAAAATGCAAAGTCCACACAATTGAGCAGCCATATCCAAAGTGTTCAGAGACATCAATGCATCACATGCTAGATAAAAAGCAAAGGATAATGATGTGGTTCCACCAATTAATTGAAGAACTAGGTTTGACATACCATGACACTGACGATTGTAAGAATCAATGACATTTTGGAGCGCTCGTCGTAGCTAACCATGAAAGGAATTGCAGCAACAGTAGTAGTTGCATCAATAGCAAATCCTATAGCACATAAAATTTCAAACTAATGTGTAGTGTGAGAATCCTACAAGGAAAGATATGGAAGCTATGGTTCATGAAAATGACTTGTTTGATGGTAGGAATGTATTGGGTTACTTAAAATTCGTATGAGGCATAGATGGACTTCCTTGGAGCCCCAATGCACTTTTTGTTCATCTTGTGATTTCTCCATTGAAAATGTGCATTAATGTACTCTATAGACACGATGCTACATGGGATGTATTAAGAAAAAATTGAAGGAGGAGTACTTCTTGAAGGACCTAGGGTTGGATACTCAAAAGCCATTCAAGGATGTTGAGAATCTGCCAATCACACCCTATGTATGCCCCTTTGTATGGAACAGCTAGGCTAGGGAGATGCAATTCATTCTAGGAAGAGAGACAAAATCCCATATGCATAGTGGATGTTAAGTACTACCAAAGAACTCTATAAAATGATGTACTTAAACTATCACTTTCATATGATGATAATGCAATAGTACTTGTCTCTTTCTATAAAGTGTCTATGTCATTGTCAGTACTACACAAGAATGTCCTTATGAGTCCAAGTCTCAATCTTGGAACCTAATTCACTTGTGTAATAACAGTTGTCTTCTTTGTCAATGTCATCATGAGTTCTCTCTTCATCTTCCATCCTCCATAGCTTTCGCATCTGCCATGCTCTAGATCCTGCATCTTTGGCATGGTATCAGAGCCCAGACAGGCATGGCACTACTCCTTCAGCTCCATTTCACTTTCATCCAGCTCAGCTTGAGCTCAGTCTAGCTCAAGACTTCATCTTCTACTCTTTTTTCTCACTACCCTGTTTAGCAGCCATAGCCAAACCTGCACCTACCTGCCTTTGAGGCCTTGGATCTCCCAAACAAAGCAATATCTCCACACGCTTCCTTCTGGAGGATTGTTCCTAAACTCCCTGCTCTTCTCTCTGTTACATAACAATCCTCCAGCATTGCTCAGATTCGTGATCGCTGTCCAGATCTGCGCCTGTGCTGGTCATACTCTACCTCTGCGCTGCGCGATTTACCTTGCTGGCTTAGGGCTTTTGAAGCTCACCCCATAGGCTTGCTTCTCATCAACCAGCATGCCAAATAATCCATCCCACGAGCTACAGCAGCCCAAAAATTGGTCGACTTGACTGCAGAAACCCTAAAGCTCCACCATAGCAATGTCAAGTTCAAGCTCATAAACCACTTGAAATTTTCACTCCTGTCAAGCTATTGGCACTTAGACAAGGCTATTGCAACTCAGATCTGAAGCTTCCAGCATCAAAGCAGTAAAGGAAGATTCGAAGACATCAACACCAAGTCTCAAGCTTCTTCCTCCATTTGACAAAGCAAGTACTATCACTCTGATCTGAGTATTTACTCAGTGTTCAGCAAGATTTTACCAGCAAGGAGGGGACTCAAACAACGGGTTCATCAAGCAAAGAATCGGCATCAAGAATCACCATCTTCAACTCTAGTATCCCTTGATACTTAAGAGTGTTGATTTAACACTACCTTCACTTGTGTCTTTTGAAACATTGAAGATCAACTTGGTTGCCATTTACTCACAGATTTGAAGTAGATTCTTGGTCATATCTATGATAACCAAGAAGATTTCTATGTGGATACACTTCATGAAAAGTAACATGACCTGTGTTGCTCTACATAGAAGATATTTGTGATCTACTTGCAGAGAGACATGGAGTTGCTCACACTAAAGTGCAATCAATGATTCCATCTAAAGTTTTTGAAGACACTCCAGCTACCTTGGCCATCATGAAGAATGAGATGTCTTTGCTTGAGGGGGACAAAGACATGGACATGAAGACTGAAGCTGCAAGAAAAGTCCATGGGGAACCAGACCAAGAAGAGCATAAGATCAAAGAGCAAAGGAAGAAGGACAAGAAGAAGATCAGCCATGAAGATCAAAAGACCACATCTTTCAAAGCTGAAGAACCAAAGATTAAAGACAAGAAGATTTTCCATGATGACAAAGAAATAGCAAATGCTGAAAAAGACCACAAGGGCCTATTGGTCCTTGTCTCTCATTTTTTGTTTTTAAAAAAGCATTGTACCTGCCTTAATGTTCCTTTCATAAGCTTGTAAAAACTCCTCATGTAGCCTTGTACTACAGCCTCTGTACACTTTGTGAGGCCCCTGTTACAGCCTCTGGATGTCCACCATGTTTATGGTACCCAGACTTAGCCTTTTCTGCGATAGCCTCTGGTGTTTTGCAGATATCGAGCTCCACTCATGATACGCCAGGGTGACCGTTGTGTATTTATGTCACCGACTTGTCAGTTGCAGATGCGGTTGGTACACCGCCCATGAATAATAGCTACATGATAGCTATCCTTATCTACTCTAGTTCGTGGCTCAGTTAGTATGCCACCTTAGTTAGTTGAGTTTGGTTTGAGACCCATATATAGGATTCTTCTATTTCTTTGTATTTGAGTTCTTTTGGCTTACACAACTAAGAAGAGGAAAACTGTTTTCAGCCTCCACCCTTGTGTGTCTTCCCCCATTGTGCAAGCAAGAAAGCTTCAAGCGAGACTCCTTCCTTCTCTCCCACAATCTTGACATGGTATCAGATCCTTGTTCGTGGTAAGGAGCTCAAGAAAGCAAGCCAAGCTCGCGGTGTTCTGGTAAGAGGAGCAGTGTTGCTTTCATTTTCTGTTTTGGGAGCAGATCTCTGCAGGTAGCACAGCCGGAAATTGCAAGAGTGCATTGTCTCAGGTTGAGACGCCCTTCGCGGTGAAGCAAGAGGGCAGTATATGCTGCGGGATAGAGCTTTAGCTCTTGGCGACCCTGTTTTTTTGATTTGAGGCCATTTCGGGGCCTGTTTTGGAGGCGGAAGTTTTCTGCACGCACTCAGGAAAAAGCCCTGTTTTATGCTGTGCGACCACTGTTCTACAGGTCGGTGAAAAGTTACCACAGATATTGCATCGTATGCTCGTGTGCAGAGACATTGGGAGTTACAGAATCATCATTGGTTCCTGTATATGCAAAAACGTCACTAGGAAGTGACTGTGTGGTTAAATACCACTTTCGTCAGTTTTGCAGATTTGCCCTTGTGAGGCTGAAGTTGTGTTCTCTGCAGTGACAGAATTTTTTGCAGGATTCTGTAATGGCGTCTGATTCTCTTTCACAGATTGTAACTGAAAAGCTTGACAAGAACAACTTCCAAGCATGGAAGTTTAGAATGACGAATTTCCTTATGGGAAAAGGATATTGGGAATTTGTTGCAGGAAATGAAGAAGAACCAGTTCTTCCTGATGTTCCCAATCAACAGCAAATGCAGGCATTCAAAGCATGGCATGAGAGAGCCAGGAAAGTTATGTACTGGCTGTCTATCAGTATTTCAGACTCTATGATTGTGCATATTCAGGATGCAAGTACGCCAAAGGAGGCATGGGATACTTTGTCAAAAATGTACAGCACAAATACTCAAGCCAGGAAAATGCAGCTCAAGCAAGAGTTGCATAATGTGCAAAGAGAAAATATGAGCATCAACGAATACCACATGAAGGTGAAGAAGATTGCAAATGCACTTGCTTCCATTGGGTCGCCAGTGGAAGATGATGATTTAGTTTCTGTGACCTTGAATGGTCTAGGAAAGGATTATGCACAGTTTCGGACATCCATTTCAGTTCGTGAAAGATTTCCTGATTTTGAGGAGTTGATTGCTCTTCTAATTTCTGAGGAGCAGAGAAATGGTGGTGCATCTTCTTCAGGAGGAACTTCAAAAGAAGCTGTCTTCTACTCAAATGCTGGAAGAGGTAGAGGCAGAGGTAGAGGAGGCCGATTTGGAGGCCGTGGCAGAAATCAGAATATGCAGCAAACTCAAGAAAACCAGTCCTATGGAGGAGGACGTGGTAACTCTAGAGGCAGGGGGAGCCAAAGAGGTCGTGGTGGATGGCAAAGAGGTCAAAATGCAAACAGTAATGTTGAATGCTACTACTGTGGTAAAATGGATCATATGGCTAAAGACTGCTATAAAAAGCAGAATGACATCATGAATGGAAAACTGCAACAAGGGAATTATGCATCTTCTAGCAGACAGGGTGATGACAGAAATGAGCATTTGTTCATGGTGCAGCACATGAACAATTCTGTGACAAGTGCAGAAGAAAGCAATGATGTATGGTATGTTGACTCAGGTGCATCAAACCACATGATAGGTCATGCAGAATGGATGGAGGATGCAAGGAAAATGGAAAAACCAGGATTTGTGGAGACTGGTGATGATACTGCACATCCTATTGTGCAGATTGGAAAAATTCCCTTGTCTATGCAGGATGGGAAAAAGAAATACCTGTCCGATGTATTTCATGTCCCGAATATCACCAAGAATCTGGTTTCTGTCGGTCAAATGGTTGAGCAGGGCTTGCAGGTCAGATTTAATCCTCATGGATGCTTTGTTGAGGATATGAAAAATAAAGATCGCTTGATAGCAAAAGGAAAGAAGAAGGGCAGAATGTTTACGCTGGATGCAGACATGTCTGAATTGAGTGCAGCAATGTTTGCACATGGGACCGGTGTAGTTGCAGATATTGATATCTGGCATAAACGCATTGGTCATGTTAATGTACAGCGACTTAAATCAATGCAGGCCCAAAATATTGTTGCAGGTTTGCCAAAATTCAAGGTTGCAGAAATGCATAAGGTATGTGAAGCCTGTCAGTTTGGAAAACAGGCAAGGAAACCATTTCCTAGACATGTTCAAGAGAGTGAGAAGCCATTGGAATTAATCCACTCTGATGTGTGGACTACTAAAGCTGCATCTCTTGGAGGCTGTCATTATTTTGTCACTTTTATTGATGACTATAGCAGAAAAGTTTGGGTGTATTTTATGAAAAAGAAAAGTGAAGTTTTTGGGCATTTCAAAACTCTTAAAGCTATGGCTGAAAAAGAAACAGGTCTGCAAATAAAATGCCTAAGGTCAGATGGAGGGGGAGAGTACCTCTCAAATGAGTTTGCAAGGTTCTTGCAGGAGCATGGCATAAAGCAGCAATATTCATGCAGTTATACCCCACAACAAAATGGAATTGCAGAAAGGAAAAACAGGCATATTGGAGAGGTATCTCGTGCCATGCTCAATGAAAAAGACTTGCCAGATTTTTATTGGGCTGAAGCAGTTGCTACAGCAGTCTACATAATGAACAGGACTCCCACTGCAGCAATACATGGAATGACTCCAGAGGAGAGGTATACTGGTAGGAAACCAGATATTTCTCATTTGAAAATTTTTGGTTGCATTGCCTATGTACATGTGCCAGATGAGTTGAGATCCAAGTTGGACCCAAAAGCTGAGAAGTGCATCTTTATTGGTTACTCTCTGCAGCAAAAAGGGTATAGATGCTATAACCCTTCTACTCGTAAGTTTACAGTGAGCAGAGATGTTGTTTTTGATGAGATGAGTAGCTGGTATAAACCAGTAAATGTGATTGATGATGTAGATGCACAAAATGGTAATGCTGCACAGAATTCACAGCAGCAGTCACAAAATATTAGTGGACCTGGAGCATCTTCTAGCAGTGGTTCACATTCTTCGCCATGGACAGGCAGATTGAGATGAGGAGAATCTTCTCAAAGCAATGCAGATGGTGGTATGCAGGTATCACGAAAAGGAAAAGAGAAGGTTGATCAGCCCATGTTTGATGTGAATGCAGGTCACTCTTATGTGGATGGTGAATCCAGTGGCTCAGAACAGAGCATTGATGATGAGTTGGGTATCCCCTCTATTGTTACACCTGGAGTAAGGAAGACCAGGGATGTTTTGAGAGCACCTGGGAGTGAACCCACTTTGCGCAGGTCTACTAGAGTTAGGTATCCTGTGGATAGGCTGAAATATGATGGATTTACAGCCATTCACTATGCATATATGGTCAAGGTGATACAGGAACCAGAACCCACTTCTTTTGAGCAAGCCATGGGAAAAGAAAAATGGGAGAAAGCCATGGATGAAGAAATGGATGCCTTGGAAGCAAATGCTACATGGGAATTGGTACCTTTGCCTAAAGGTAAGAATGCAATTGGCTGTAAGTGGGTTTATAAGGTGAAGCACAATGCTGATGGTTCTGTGAACAGATACAAGGCAAGGTTAGTAGTCAAGGGGTATGCACAAACATATGGCATTGACTATGAAGAAACATTCAGTCCGGTTGCAAGGATGGCAACCGTAAGAGCAGTCATTGCTATGGCTGCGTCAAAGGGATGGTCTTTACATCAGATGGATGTAAAGAATGCCTTCTTGCATGGTGATTTGCAAGAAGAGGTCTATATGGAGCAGCCACCAGGTTATGTGCATGCTGTTCATCCTGAGTTTGTTTGCAGGTTGAAGAAAGCTTTGTATGGATTGAAGCAAGCACCTAGAGCATGGTCTGACAAGATAGGACAGTATCTTGTCACTATTGGCTTTCAGATTTCCAAGGCAGATTTCTCACTTTATGTGAGAAAAACAGAGAAAGGTATTATGCTACTTGTCATTTATGTTGATGATTTGATTATGACAGGTGACAGTGATGAAGATATCCTTCATGTGAAAATGCTATTGAAGCAGAACTTTGAGATGAAGGATTTGGGAGAGCTGCGTTATTTCTTGGGCATTGAGGTGATTAGATCACCAAGTGGGATACAGCTATTGCAGAGGCAATATGGATTGGACATGCTGTCCAAATATGGGATGACAGGCTGTAAGCCTATTTCAGTTCCTTTGGAGCAGAATGTGAAGCTGAGCACAGATGCAGGTGAGCTTCTAGAAGACCCTACTATGTACAGACGCATAGTAGGAAGTTTGATTTATATGACTATTATCAGGCCAGATTTGAGCTATGCTGTTGGATTGGTAAGTCAGTTTATGCAGGCTCCAAGGAAACCACATTTGGATGCGGCTAGACGCATACTCAGGTATGTGAAGTCCACATTGCAGTATGGACTATTTTATGAGACTGGGGTTCAGATACAGTTGCATGGATACACTGATGCTGATTGGGCTGGTAGTATTTCTGATAGACGATCTACCAGTGGATATGTGTTCTCTTTTGGGAGTGCTGCAATCACTTGGAGCAGCAAGAAACAGCCTACAGTTGCCTTGTCGAGCACAGAGGCTGAGTACAGGGGTACAGCAATGGCTGCATGTGAGGTAGCTTGGTTGCATAAGCTACTTTATGATATGCATCAGTCTACAGATGGGCCAGTTGTCATTTATTGTGACAACATGAGTAGTATACACTTGGCAAATAACCCAGTCTATCATGCTAGAACAAAGCACATTGAGGTGCATTATCACTATGTGCGAGAGAGGGTTTTACTAGGTCTTATTGATCTAGTTTATGTCAGCACAGAGGATCAGATAGCTGACATATTCACGAAGGCATTGGGCGCAGAGAAGCTGCGCAAGTTCAGAGACCTGCTTGGTGTGCAGGAATTGGGATTGAGCTCGAGGGGGAGTGTTGAGATATCGAGCTCCACTCATGATACGCCAGGGTGACCGTTGTGTATTTATGTCACCGACTTGTCAGTTGCAGATGCGGTTAGTACACCACCCATGAATAATAGCTACATGATAGCTATCCTTATCTACTCTAGTTCGTGGCTCAGTTAGTATGCCACCTTAGTTAGTTGAGTTTGGTTTGAGACCCATATATAGGGTTCTTCTATTTCTTTGTATTTGAGTTCTTTTGGCTTACACAACTAAGAAGAGGAAAACTGTTTTCAGCCTCCACCCTTGTGTGTCTTCCCCCATTGTGCAAGCAAGAAAGCTTCAAGCGAGACTCCTTCCTTCTCTCCCACAATCTTGACATGTTTGTGGTATGCCCACACTTTGCAAGTGTTGCTCTCACTAAAGCCTCTACACACTTTGCACTTTCAGGTTGTGATTGAGGAGGGGTGTTGAGAATCTGCCAATCACACCCTATGTATGCCCCTTTGTATGGAACAGCTAGGCTAGGGAGATGCAGTTCATTCTAGGAAGAGAGACAAAACCCCATATGCATAGTGGATGTTAAGTGCTACCAAAGAACTCTATAAAATTATGTACTTGAACTATCACTTTCATATGATGATAATGCAATAGTACTTGTCTCTTTCTATCAAGTGTCTGTGTCATTGTCAGTACTACACAAGAATGTCTTTATGAGTCCAAGTCTCAATCTTGGAACCTAATTCACTTGTGTAATAACAGTTGTCTTCTTTGTCAATGTCATCATGAGTTCTCTCTTCATCTTCCATCCTCCATAGCTTCTGCATCTGCCATGCTCTAGATCCCGCATCTTTGACAAAGGAGTGGGTGCATAAGCCTAATAAAGGGCTGGTTCCATTAGAGTTGCTTTAGACTTGCAAAGAGAAGTTTGGTCATTTGGATGTTGTAGAACATACAGCTTTATAGTTAGAAAAAGTTGAATTTTTTTGTAGGTTCTTCATCCAACATTGCAGAGAGAATTGATGGACCTACTAAAAAGATAGAACTAAGCCAATAGGGCTTAAATGGAATTGGCAAGATGATGCGATGGATGCAATCTCTACGTAGATCCAATGCACTTCCTCTGGGATAGCCCTTTTTAAGTGTCTATATATATTTATGATCCAATACAATTTGTAGGCAAAACTTTATTTTGCTAATAAATATCCCACAATGTGTAGTGAGACTCATAAGATATGTGATATGGAGGTTGTTGCTCAAGAGGAGGGTAAGGGTAGGCATTGAGCCGATGAGCAAGTGGATATGCATGAGGGAGAGTAGATGCAAGGAGTGAAGAGCCACTTTTCTTATCATTAAGAGTTGAAAAAAAAGGAGCACAATGATGTCTCAAGTGATGAAAATGGTGGTACAACTAGAGTCCTAGTTCCATATATTAGTTGGTTACTTGTTCATACTTTTACTTATGTCCCCCCACTTGGTTTGTCATGTATCATACTTTCATATGTGCGTACATGTTTTAGTGTTATGAGATTACATTACTTGGTCTCATATTATGTTACTATTATCATACTACATTACTTCATCTCATATTTTTCTTTATTGGTTTAATCTCATAAATTGTTGTTGGAAAAATATAAAAGTGTCACTAACTAAGATTGCGAAAATCCCCACAGGACCAGCCCAATCAAGAAATTGAGAAACCAAGGAATATAGTTGTTTTGTTTTTGAAAAGGCCCAGTAGCATCACTTATAGGAATGGTAAAAGCAACATTTAGAGGATGATACCATGAGGCCTCTTATAGGCAACACTTGTCATCACATAAGAGATGTTGTGATGACAAGAGCTATTTCTTAAGCCATGAATGAGATTGACACCTATAACAATGGTGTTTTTGTCTTTTATGCAACAAAATCAGCGTTGCTAGCATCCCCTTCTCTTGTAGTGAGATGTCTAACTATCAAACTCACAAAAATCATATTTTGTAGAGTTATTCCATTGTCAAACTTAGTAGCATACTTTTATTGATTCAAAGCGGCATGCCCATTTTTGAATGAGAAACCAAGTATTTCCTCAGAAACAATTTTGAAAGCAATATTCATCATAAAGTTCCACAAAAGCTTAGGAGGTTGAGATTAAACTGAGAAATTTATACTTGTCTTCTCAAATTATCGGTATCTTCCAAGAGGTATATAGTTGCCAAAACATTCAATTGCTCCTTATGAAAAGTAGATTTGAAATGCAAAGAAGTGAGTATTTGTGAAATTCTAGTTTGAAATAGATTAGACAAGATAAAGAAAAAGCTCAATGATTCAAAGCACTATGTATTGATAGAACCTGAGAATATAAATAAAATCCTTGTATGGGACTACTCGGAAGTAGTGAACACATGTGATATGGAGAGCTTACATATAGTGAATCCCTTGAGAAAGAAAAAGGCAATGTTGACAAGATACTCTCCCATATTGTTAGACTATGATTTAGGCTTTTGCTACATCCCCTATAGAGAACCTTGTTTAACTTGCACACATATATGTGATGCTCTAAGTTCTCATAACCTACTAGCTACTCCATTAATCTGGGCTATGAAAGAAAGTACTTCAAAACTCGATGATCACTTTTTACTCGCTGCCATAAAGGTAATGCTTCCATTTCTTAATAGCATGGGGCATTGCTAATATTTCTTGTTCATAAACATGAAGGCTCCCTTCCTTCTCATCAAATTTTCTACTCTCATATGCAATCACTCCATGATTTTGTACCAAAACATGCCCCATTCTATGAACACTTTCATATGCATGAATTGTGAACTCTTTAGTGAAATCTGATGAGAAAACCAATATAGGTGCTCAAACCAGTAGTGTTTTCAGCTTATTAAGGCTCTTCTCTACTATAACATCCCTAAATAATGCTGCTTTCTTTAGCCAATCAGTAAGGGGTGCTAGCACATGCACATAATTCTTGATGAATCGAGAGTAGAAAGATAAAAGCCCAAGAAATCCCCTAAAGGAAGTTGTGTTGGTTGGAGTAGGCTAATCCTTCATGCATTGAAACTTCTTTGGATCCATGATAATAGTTTACTCACTTATAACATGGCCTAGGTAATCCATCTCTTTGGCCATGAAGGTACCGTTAGAATCCTTTGCAAACAACTTGATATAAGTTGTTGCAAAAGGAATCATAGCAAGTTATTTGCAAAGGATTCTAAGCGTACCTTCATGGAAAAAGAGGTGGTGTACCTAGGGCATGTTGTAAGTGAGAGAGCTATTACAATGGATTTCATCTAAAGAAGGTTCAATGGGTGAAAGATTGGCCTACTCCAACCAACACAACTTCCTTGAGGGGATTTCTTGGTCTCTCATCTTTCTACCATAGTTCATCAAGAATTATGCACATTTGGTAGCACCCCTTACTAATAAGTTAAAGAAAGAGACCTTTTGGGATGTTATAGTGGAGAAGAATAGCTTTAATAAGTTGAAAAAACTACTTATTTCAGCACCTGTATTGATCTACTTGGATTTCACTAAAGAGTTTACAATTTGTGTAGATGCAAGTGATTGTGCAATTGGGATTTTTTTGATACAAGACCATGGAGTAGAAAACTTGATGAGAAAGAAAGGAGGCTTCATCTTTATGAACAAGAAATGCTAGCAATGCTTCATGTCATCAAGAAATGGCACCATCACTTTGTGGCAGCCACTTCAAGGTTAAAAGTGATCATAGAATTTTGAATCACTTCCTTTTGCAGTCCATACTCTCTCCAAAGTAATGAAGATGGATAGCCACGCTTGAAAGCTATGATTTTGAGGTTTTATACATATGGCAAGTAGAGATAATGTTGTGATGATGTGGTTTCACATATGCGAGCTTGTTGCATATCAACTATTATCATTATTTATATGAATTGGATTAATGCCATCCAAAAAGAGTACTTGTTGGACCAATATACTGCATTAGTTATGCAAAAACTACAGCAAGGTGATGATGGTGAATATTCTAATTATAAGTGGCACAATGGTCTCTTGTGCTGCAAAGGTTGGGTCTACTTGACTCCTTTATCCAATTCCAAGCTAAAAATACTCTAAGAGATACATTTCTATCCAATGCAAGGTCATTTTGGCCCTTTCAAGACTTTTTACAAGTTTCATGAGAGCTTCTATTAGAAAGGGCATTTGGATATTTTCAAGACTTTTGACAAGGTTCATAAGATCTTTTATTGGAAAGGGCTATGGAAAGATAAGAAATGTTTATTTCCTAATGCCTACCTTGCCAACAAAACAAAGATTCTTCTCTTCTAACCAATGGATTACTACAGCCATTGCCTATATTCCCCATGGCAAATGGATGGACATATGAATGGATTCTATTATGGGTCTTCTAACTACCAAGCATAGCTAAAATAAAATCTTAATTATTGTTGGCCAACTTAGTAAATCAACTCATTTTTTTCCTACTAAGGCCCAATATTTAGCCAAACAAGCAGAAAATGAGTTTATGGAAGGAGTTTTTAAATTGCATGGAATACTTATGAAGATTGTCTTTTATTGGGAGCCAGAGATGCATTGGAATGGAAGCATTGGATATTTTATGAGATGCAAGGATGAAACAAGAGCTTGGAGAGGGCTTATCTTGGTAGTCTAGTGACTCACTGGCTACTACTTACCCTTTTTACAATGGCTTACTATCGATTTGAGATTAAACAAAGCATACAAGATCAAGGAAGAGTTAATGTCAGCAAAAGCAATTGATTTAGAGTTAATCATGATACATTGGAAGATAAATGGGTCATTGTAACGTTCCACTCTGTAGGGGAACCACCCGCCCTTAATAATTAACATTAGTAGAAAATTTTTTAACCTTTCTCCCCCCTGTCGTCACCGATCGGTGGCGGGGGGGAAAAGGACAAAGGGGGAGACAATGGTGCCAACACTGACCCCCCCTTTTTTCCTACCCCGAGAGAGAGAGAGAGAGAGAGAGAGAGAGAGAGAGAGAGAGAGAGAGAGAGAGAGAGAGAGAGCCATTGTTGCAAGAAAGAGAGAGAGGGAGAGAGAGAGAGAGCGTGAGAGTGAGAGTGAGAGAGACAGAGAGATAGAGGAAGAGAGAGGGAGAAAAAGGGAGAGGTGAGAAGAGAGAAGAAGAAGACAAAAGAGAGGTGAGAAGAAGAAGAAGAAGAAGAAGAAGAAGAAGAGAGAGAGAGAGAGGGTGAGAGAGGGTGAGAGAGAGGGAAAGAGAAAGAAGAAGAAGAAGAAGAAGAAGAAGAAGAAGAAGAAGAAGAGAGAGAGAGAGAGAGAGAGAGAGCAAATTTTTGAAAGGGTCTCCTTCTCTTCCCCTCCTAAGAGGGTGGCCACACGCATCTTTTTTTTCCCCGTTCCCACAAAACCATACCCCTTGTTTTGCTTGGATTATCTACAGTGTATTTTGCTCCCCAATTGGCCCCGCTAATCGAGTACAAGGTGTGGAAGTCTAGTGCGCTTTGCATCTAAGGGAGAGTAAGATCGGGAATGGCCCCCAAGTGGAAGATGTCATGCGTGGATGGCAATCCCACAACGAGCAATGAAGCCGCGGGCAAGGGAATCATTGCCACTCCAACTGCGACACTAGTCGTAAGTAATGAGTTTTCAAATTAATAAGAAGCTTGTTTTGATTCCCGCATGAAGTACACTAGATGCTGCACGAGAATAGGTCATGGAAAGGGATAGGTTTCATCTCATACATTCGAAAGATACAGTTGCAAAGTGTGGGTATCAAGATCAGTTAGCCTAAGGGAAATTCAATCTCGAATCTATTAGCTCATTGGGATCTTGATGATGTACGTAGTTAATACAAACAACAACCCCAGGCTTCAAGGGCAAGTAGAGAACTCAAGGGATTAGGAAAACCCGAGGAAAAGGAAAGACCGATGCTTTTGTACATGTTGAGAAGAAGGTTAGGTTATCGAATAATGTAAGTGACCTATAAAACTCACGTTGGTAGGTGAATTGGATAGTCAGCCTCTAACAACCCCCAAGACAATACCACAGGATAAAGACCGAAGATCTTCCCTCAAAAAAACCCACGAAATAACACTACTAAACACATGATCCAAAATTCTTGATCACTTACTCCTCATTGAGACTTTAACTCAACACTTAAGTAGTTCAAATCTTCAAGCTCAAATTTTACCACTTTTAGAGAAGATATGATGCTAAAACAACCATGGCATAAACTTGACAACACGAGCTTTCAGATTCACACAACTCCTTTTTTAAAGGGATGGAAACCCCATGAAGCAAATTGCTCCACAAAGCATGGTTGCATCAATCAGTGTAAAACCAGTTGTAGATCCTTTCTATTCTTGTTTTCTCAAAGCACACATAAATACAAACCAAATACATAGGTACTCAAAGCTTTATACAGCAAACTTTCATGCTAACTCAGATGCTATAAGCATTTCACTACTGTGGACATTCCATTACTATATCAAAATAGAGTTTACACTGATATAGCAATGGATAATCATGATGACTTTCATGAGAAACCAAGTTGGTGATGTAGATGTTGTTGAATTCACATGTTTTCTCATAGAGCACAGAAATTGCCTCATGGAGCATTACACTAAACGATTCATAACTTTATAACCAGACATCGGATTGCCAAGCTTCAAAATTCTTTGATGTGCTGCCTTGAAACAGCTTTGCACGGTCTGCAGCCCTAAATTCCTGTATTCTCTATACAGAAAACACAATTTCTCTGTTCCCCCAAAGGCACAATCTTGCATTGATGAAGAGTCGCGAGAGCTTTGAACTTTACAAACTCTGATCCATTATTTTCTTGGCTACAAATCCTTTCAGATTTCCACTAACTCGACCACGTGCATTCAACACTTGATCATAATACATATTCTGTACCTCATACCGAGTTTCACATGTAGAGGCCCTTTACTTCTATTATTCTCTGCTGACGAGAAGCCTCACACAACAACTAACAAAAATCACTCTCATCATGAAGAAGAACATCCCTATTCTGTCTTTCACTCATATCCATACACCAGAACTGATCCGCAAACTCTCTGCCCCACAAAGAAGTAGAAGAAAATAAGACACAAGGAAGACTCTTATTACCATCATTTGAAAACTGAGAACTCGCATCAACCCATTAACTTTAGCAGCCCTACCATCATGCTCAATGGCTTCAATTACATTAGCTTCGCGATCTCTTTCTTCTGACAATTTGTTCCTCTTCTTCTAAGCTTCAAATTTCTCCCTTCTTCAGCTTGCAAGATTCTTCTTCTCCTTCTCTCTCTCTCTCTCTCTCTCTCTCTCTCTCTCTCTCTCTCTCTCTCTCTCTCTCTCTCTCTCTCTCTCTCTCGTGTTGTGTCGAACACTTCTCTTCTCCTTTTTTAAAAAAACTACTCACGTTTTTGCTTTTTCCCTTAATTTTTTAAGTTTCCCCTTGCTTCCCCTTAATTGCTAGATGGCAAACATGCCCCTTGCCACTTAAAATTCCACTCGAGGACTCAAAACCAGAAACGAGAACACGTTTTTTTCTCTTCTTGCATGAAGCGCATGTCTCAAAATTTAAATATCACAACCACATGTCGAACATTCATGGTACCACTTAGGGATTTCCATTTATCAACCTGACTCCCGCTATGGGTAAGTGTTAGAAAGACAAAAAAATGATATTTGCATGTGTTACCCTACTTGACTTCATGCAGCATCATAACCCCGTTGCTCATTTTCACTCACCATGATTAGCCACCACCTGGTTTGGAACACAAAGTGTGAACAAACCTTTATTAAAAGCTTCAGAAACATCTAACAAAGACAAACACCTTTTTTTTGAAAATCTGCTTCATAGAGCACAGCATAGAACATCTCATAACTTTCTAAACAGAACTCGTATCTCCAAGCTTTAAAAAGGAAAGTTGTAGCTCTCTTTCCAATCTATAATTATTCAGAACAACTTAGAGCCAAATTCCTTGATCTGCTACCCTAAAACAACTCTGCACAGTCTGCAATCCTAAATTCCTGCATGTAGTCCAGACATCGACCTTCCAGAGACCATAACTTTTGCATTCTTGCTCCAATCAACACCAAACTTGTCAGAGACCTTTATAGGTGTCAAAGCACACTTTGAATATGCTATCCATCATTTGCAACCATTTGATCAATACCAGATTTCAGAAAATTGAATCTGCCCCAAACAGTAAACTGGAAGCAATCTACTTTATGTATAGTATGTACATTACCTACATCCTCTGTATTTACAAGATTCTGCATATATATTTCTTTAGACAGAACCCATTGATTCTACTATTGTAAACAGTCCCATCTAAATCTTGTAGCAAGTAAGTGCCATTTTCAAACTTTTGCTTGATGAGGAAAGGTCCTTTCCATCTAACTCGAAACTTGGTTTGAAAAGTAGAGTCCAAGCTATTGTCATATCTCATAACTAGCATTCCCTCTGCAAGATTCTTCTTCTTCAGCTGTGTATTAAACCATTCATTTCTCTTCACAATCTCTTTTTCATAACAATTCATAGTTCAGCGCTCTGTCAATTCCTGATCTGTTTGATCTATCTGATGCTTTCTTACAAACTCCATCATAAGGAACATAACATTCATAGATAATAAAGCATCTTGACCATATACTAAGTGAAAAGGGGTGAATCCTGTACTTGTCTTCTGCATTGTTCTACAAGCTCATAAAGCTTGATGTATATAACTGTCCCAATCTTTAGGATGATCTTCTACTAGCTTAAAGAGAATCTTGTGTAACATTCCATTAAATGCTTCCACTAGTCCATTACACTGAGGGTAATAAGGAGTAGAAAATCTGTGTTTCAAGTCTAGTTTCCCTATTAATTCTCTCAATAGCTTATTTTTGAAGCCAGGACCTTGATTTGTCTCACTATTTTTGGTGGTATTCCAAATCTACAGCACATGTCCTCCATGAGAAACTGAGTTACATTCTCTTTCTTGCAATTCCTTGTAGCCTTAGCTTTAGGCCATTTGGTCATATAATTAGCTATAGTAATGATGTAAGACTTTCCTGTTTTTGTACCAGGAAAAGGTCCAATAAAATCCAAACCCCACTTCTCAAACAGTCCATATGCAACAATGGCTTTAGCAGGTTCTAGAATTAGTACTATTTTTGCATATGACTGGCAAACATGATAACTTTTACACCAATGAGCAACATCAGCACTTAGACTAGGCCAAGTAAGTCTTGCTAGCAGAATTTTCCTTTTGGTAAGCTCAAAACCAAAATGACCCCACGTGCTTCCTCATGACAGGAAGATAAACAAGCATGAATCTCAGAACTATCTAGCACCCTTCTTAGTACATTATTAATCCCCTTCATGTACAACTGATCATTTATGAGCACATATGCCCTGGCCTTTCTGACAATGGCATACCTTTTATATTTACTAGCCAATGACTTTAACTCCCCAATTTTTAGAAACTCTTCAATCAGGTGAAGGCTCTCCTTGCCCTCATATCTAGGATTATCCACCCTCATTGCTGCAACATACTGGGAAAGAGCATTTTCAGCCAATTCATGAGCTCTACGGTTGTTTTCCCTACCAAGATGCAAAATTTCAAATTTCTGCAGCTGCCTCATGAGGCCTTTTATCTTAAACAACCAGTTTTTCAAAATATCTTTATTGTCTTTCTAAACATTTTGAACTTGTCTGACCACCAAAACATAGCATCTCCTTTTGCAACTATCTTCTTGTATCCGAGTTGAATACATTGTTTTAGGCTAGCATGTAAACTCACATATTTAGCTTCATTGTTACTTTGTATCTCTTTACTCTCTTGGCTTCCAGAAAATACTTCTTGATTTTCAGCATCCATAATGACAAAACCCAATCCTCCCTTTTTCAGCACTCTTCTGTAACTGCCATAAAAAAACAAGGTAGCATCTTTATCCTTCATCTCCTCATGAATTTGCGGATGTGGAATTAGCTTCCGTCTTATAACGACTACACTTTCAACATGTTCTTTATAAGTCAAGATATCAGCTAAGATAGCTCTTACAGTATTCTCCTTCAAATATGTAAATTCAAATTCTTGCAAAGCTAATAGCCACTTAGTAACTCTTGGATCATTTTCAGCATATCACAAAAGTGGAAGCAACTGGGAACCAATAAGTACTACAAATGGTTTTTGAATCAAGTATGATTTCCATCTTTTAACTGCATATACCAGCCCCCATACCAACAATTCTTCTTCCATCCAAGCTTTTTCAGTCGCTCCAATGGATCTGCTTATATAAAACACCAGCCTCATATAAGACATCTATTTTCTCTTCTGCATTAAAATGGCTTCCACTGCATTTTTCCCAACACTAATGCTAATGAGGAAAGGTTCATCCCAATTTGGAGACATAAGAACTGGCAAAGTGCTTAACTTTTCTTTAATCTACAAGAATGCATCCTCTTCAACTTGCGTCCAAACTAAAGGATCCCTTTGAGTTGCTTTTTGTAAATGATATATGTATTCAGCCAGCATATGGAATGACCTTGATAGATACCTCAACTTTTGAACAAAGCTCATCGATTCTTTTACAATTTTTGGAGAATCCATAAGAAGTAAAGTTTTTGCCAATTGTTCCTATAGTTTATTAATCACATCATCATCAACTTTTCTATGACCTTGTTGAGTCCCATTCTCCACTCTTTCAAATGCCCCATGAAGATTCATAGCTTGTTGTCTTGCATTTCCTGCAACATTGCCAACTTGATAAGGCTGTAAAAATGCATGCACAGCAATATCTCTTGATTGATCCAACCTCAATTGTATTTTCCTTTGCTTTTCTTTGGCTATTTTGACTGCATCTTCATATGTCTCAGGGTCTTTGATCAGAAATCTTCTCTCTAATTTCAAGTTTGAGCAATGAAACAAACTTGTCCTTTTTCAAGAACATCACGGGAGGTTGCTCCATACTCTGTGCAATTTCTATCCACTTTGCTTCAAATATCGCTGTAAATTTAGAAATTTTCTCATTTTCTCCCTAAAACATCTTTTACAAAGATTTCCATAAACTCTCAGGAGTTTGCTTAGTTGCAAACTTCATAAGGAACTCATTCTTTACTTCATTCCAATTTGCCATTGTCTCTTCATTCAATAAGTTCCACCATAATCTTGCAGAACCTTCAAGTAGCATGCTGATCATTTGAAGCTTATCTACATCAATGTCCCTTCGATCTTGGTAAGCCATCCACTCCAATCTCTTGATAAACTGATTAGCATCCTCATTTTCAGTACCAAAGAAGGGTTCATATCCAAAAGCTGCCATGCTTGAGTTTGTGTACAGGTTGGTTTCCAAACCTTACACTTCCCAACTAATAAGATCAACAAAAAATCTTCAATAAGGGAGATCCTCGGTGGGGGCACAAATCTATGGTAGGTGAATTGGGTAGTCGGCCTCTAACAATCCCCAAGACAACACCACAGGATAAAGATCGAAGATCTTCCCTCAACAAAACCCACAAAACAACACTATTGAACACATGATCCAAAATTCTTGATCACTTACTCCTCACTGAGAATTCAACATATCCCCAGTCGCTCATTTTCACTCACCAATTTCATGTACAATGTTTCAAAACCTTAACATATGCCTTAGCTAAAAGAAGGGTGTGCCAAGAAAAAATTACATAGAACCACTCCTGATTCCAAGGGGGAGAGCAAATACATGATGGAAAGGTTATCGTGACTATTCCTGCAATGTTTGGAAAAGGATATCATTGTTTTCATTGATTGATCAAACAATGCCCTAAATGATTTTGCATTAAACTGATTGTTGGGATGTGATTTAGATGATTATTCCAAGTGCTTGTGCTTGATAGTAAATGCATGGCAGGGCTCAGTGATGACAAGTTGCCATGGGGAATAAAGGAATGTTTTCTTGGAAGATGATATTAGGTTGATTGCCTTGATTGTGCTAATTCTTAATTGGATTTATTAAGGAAAGATATTTTGCATGGGTGGATCATCTCCAAGGTCGCACCGTGTTTCAATTCGAGAGGGCATTGCTGGATTCACGGGCCAAAGGTCGAGTGGTGAAAAGGCCAACCACGGAAGTTGTGTCTCACTCCTAGGTCACTTGGGGTCAATGGAGCTCTGGACACCCCTTGCCTAGTTCGGAACGAAGTTGTAGACTGCCATACGCCCAACATCTAGGGCATTGAAAGATCCTATTCTAGATACTAGATGGAAAATATGGTGCCATGTCATTTGGACCGGGTATTTTTGTTAGACAAAAGGGATACATAATTTCTCTTGTATGGGCAGGAGACAAATATTAACATGAAGATAAGTTAAGGAATTTGTTTGAACTTGTTTGTCAAAGGATTTCTTGCTCTGTATTCGTGTTTGTGCCATAAATTACGCGAATGAACCCTATTTCCTAAAAGGCTTAATTAATGAAGCTGATTTTAAATGTCACACATAAATGTGATAGCACCTGATTAGATAATTAAAGAGAATGCCCACTGATGAAAGCGGGTGGACAGAACCCCTGACGGGTCTGTCCTACGGCAGGGTGGTCCTGAAGAATTGAGAGTCTTATCATAAGGTTTTACCATCATTCGACCTTTAGGCATTGCTAGGTTAGAACTTGATTCGTGCCGTTTTAGGGAGCGGAATAAGACTATGCCCTACGGGCAGAGAGGTTGAGCGGTGTCGAAGGATTTAAGAAAGCAAAGTCGCAACTTCAGGAGTCCTTGTTAAATTTCAGGATAGAAGATCAATCAAGCATGACATCTACATCCTTAATCAACATCAACAGTTTCAATTTCAAAAAGGAAACAAATTCAATTTTTAAATTGGTTGTTCAAAAACTGAAGTCCACAAACGGGTCTAGAAACCCTTTTTGTTGTAGTGATGTAGCATATGAGCCAACCATAATGTCCTAGAGCCAAGCAAGTCCTCTTCAAAGTAAGGTTTCCCTTCTACAAAATCTGTCAAGAAACATGTACTTACACATGTGTAAGGGTCTTTAGGGAAAAGCGGGTTAGGAGAAGGTGAGAAGACGTCAATGTATTCGATGATGGTGGTGAACTAAATAGGTGACAAAATTGACACTTGTTGAAACACGTTCTGAAGCTTGTCTTTGTTACAATCATGTAAAGAAGTGAAATCTCTGTAACACATTCTTTTCAGCCGTCAACCTTTGAAGTTTTTGTCGTCTTTTGGTTCTTCTGTTTCAGTGTTAGTTTTCCTGTTTTCAGTCCTCCTTCTTCAGTCTTTATCTTCATTCTGAGCTCTCCAAAGTTCTTCCTTCTACTCTGTCCCAACAATCTTTTCCCTACTGCTTCGACCAGATACTTCAGCAGGATAGATAGAGCTTCTGAAGTCTATAGATGGACTTCTATTTGAGTATAAGTGTTCCCTAAAAGAACCTAGATTGAATGGTGCATCTCTGTTGTTTGGGACAAACTTGTTCTCCCCAAAATTATCGTGCCCATAGCTCTTTGTTTTCTGAAATCTACTTGATTTCCCATTAGTATCTGAAGAAAGGGATACAAGCAGTCCATGCAGTTCACGCTTTTCCTTATTCAAATCTTCTGTTGCAGCAGAAGAATGCATGTCAATTCTCCACTGTTCATGTCCATTCTTCTGCTGTTCACTCTCGCCCCTCCTGTAATCCTGACGGCAAGGCCATAGCAGATCTCCCTGACGACATTCGGAGCACGCCTGGCAGCTTCTGCGGCTACAGGGATTGCCTCGGGACGCACTCTCAGAGTCTGCGGAATGCTGGTAATCATCGCTGGAATCCGAGTCCTCCCTGAAAGGTCTCTGCGCGCTCTCTCTCGATCGGGAAGACCTTCCGCCTTCTAATTTCTCCTCCTGCTTTCGTAGCAACAGGTCTTTGCCTCCTCAATTCACACCCTCATCCATGATTCCTGTTGGTTTTAACCACCAATCACGAGCATGAGTGGCAGAATCAAACATTGATTCACGAACAAGAAAGTACCCCATCCACTCAGATATAAAGACATCAACTTGTTCAGGTAGATCAATTTCTTCGTCAAATCCTTCTGTCACTTCGACAATGTTTTCAACACCATTGCCTGCCACTAGTTGACGAGCATGTTAAGCCATTTTTTTTGTAGCTTCAACGGCATATATCTTCCTTGCACCTGCTTGAGCTGCCCAAATAGCCAGAATCCCATTGCCAGTTCCGACATCCAATACAGCCTGTTGAGTCCTGCCAAGCTCGCACAACTCCTCTAAGATCCCATGCCCCCAAGCTCCTTGAGAGTCCTCGATCTATTTCTGATAGCGTCTCCCCTTCTCCATATGCTCTGTTCTGCTTCCCCTTCGATTCTTCCATCCAAAATCTTCATCAACTCACTGTGACATGTTAAATTTGCTTCGCTATGCAATTTGTTGGCGACGATAACAATTTCATCTCTGGAAAGCCTGCTATGGTCTTAGGCATGCTGTTTGAGTTTATTAGGAATCAATCGGTGCAGGTGCTTCAGTGAACCGTTGCCTCTGCTTCGGTAGGGCCATGAATCTCCCGTACTCGATTGGATTGGAAGTGTTGCCACAGGTCCTATTGCAAGCTCTCTGGATCAGCTAAGGCTACGCTTTGTGCTTGCTAACTTTTCTCTTCATCATGGCGGACCAGAAAAACAAGGCTTCTGCCCCCCCAGTGCTCACAATCCAATAGCTCCGTTCATGGCGTTCCTCTCCCCTCTATTTTCTTTCCTCCTCCATCTATTTTCCCTCCTTCACGATTCAAAAAGCTCCTTCTTTTTCTAGAAAAGCTTCCTTTTTTCCCCCAAATAGCCTTTTTGCTTTTCTTACCATTTACTATCCACAATCCCTTTTTGTTTTTTTTTAGCCACTCTTTCTTCCATAGCATATCACACACAGAAAAGCGGCCTCCATCTTTTTAACTTCCCGTGTATACCATAATGCTCGCAAAGAAGCCGAGATGTGTGAACTATAAATTAAAATGTTGCATCAGCCATGTTGCAAAACACTTGTTCTATCCCAACGATCCGTTGGATTGTCAAGAGCATTATACTGAAGTAGCAACTTCACTAGCGACAAGATGTAAGGCAATTCTGTTATCATAATCAGCTGCTTTTGGTGAAACCCCATCATCCAACACATCCTTCAATGCATTTGTGTTATCTTTGCTTGTATAATTTCTAGTAATGTCATCTTCTCTATGACTACTATGCATGCCTGAAGGCTAAGGACAAATATTTCCTTGCAAAGAATACAACCTTCATCTTGCATTTGCTTGTAACATGATAAACTGCTTTTCTCTTGACCTTGCACAACATAGGCTGAAAGCATCTCATCTTGCTCACCACTATGCCTCCAACTCCTCCTCACTATACTCATACGCAGAAAATAAATGTAAACACAACAACTAAATATGTACAAAGTACCAAATCCCATGCACAACTTTTGGGTGGTTTACACACCTCGAATGCGCAGCAATACGACAGCGGTGCATCCCTCTGGTTTCCCATTCTCTTTGAACTAAGTGTGGCATGGGTTTGCTTTGGCTTGGGTATCTCTGTGTAAAGTAGGATGTCCAGGACCCAACGCTAGAATGCTGTTAGGATACCTTGACCACTAGAAACCCAAATTTCAGGCCGATCCTAGTAGGTTTGACCATGAATGTTCTGTTGGACGCGGACTCGGGAAACCCTAGATGACAAACCCTATGACATTCCATGGGAGTGCCAGGCGGTGTCGCTTAGACTCTCACCTCGCGATGGACTACTAAAAACATGCCTAGATAGCTGGGCACGTTACAATTGGTATCAGAGCAAAACTTTGTAATGGTATGTGATTGATTAATGTATGGTTCGTAGACAAATCCTAAACAGAATAACCTAAGTTGTATGGCTTAACTTTCAGGCACCTTGTGCACCCAGGAATGCTCACATGCAAGAGAAGAAATTCCTTCTCAAGCAAATTAAGGCACCTGAGTTTGGTGGAGAAGGGATAAACGTCGCAACAGAGGCGGAGATATGGATTGAGTCAATGGATAACTATTTCTCTGCTTTGGAAACTGCCTCTACCAATCAAGCAATGATAGTCAAACTTAAGTTAGTTGGCTAGGCTCGGATATGGTGGAAGCAGTTGTGCAAAGATCAAGGTATTTCGGAAGCCATTGTCACTTGGGCTTAGCTAAAAGATGTTGTATGCAGATGATACCTTCTGTCAACCTACCAAACCTTGAGGATGAATGAATTCTTCAAGCTCAAGCAACTAGAATTACCCTTGGAAGTCTCCTACTCGAAGTTTGTAACCCTACTAAAATACGCACCACCTATGGATATTGCGCAACAAGTATCCAAGTTTTGCCATGGCTTGAACACTCCTTTGAACCATCGTCTTGAAGCAATGCATCCAACAAACTTGCAAGATGCATTACTTTGAGCAAAGCCAATTGTCCAAGAACTTAATTCGGGCAATTGTGACAAAGAGGATTCCAGCGATCAGGGCAAGAGATGCCATACATGCGGAGAGATAGGGCACATATCCGTAAGAGATGTCCCTACCGTCAATGCTTCCATTGCAATAATGAGCTAGGACATGTCCAAGCAGACTTCCTTGACCTAAGTCTAGAAGACATTGAGTTTCCAGGGAAATGAAGCTACACAAGTGCAATCTATGGATATATAGAGGAAATAGATGAAGACCAAGACCTAGAACCTAGTACACCTTATCAGGATGACTAGAAATCCTAGAAGTTTTATCGACATGTAATACAAATTATATTGGGAATAAACCTCACTCTTGTAACTACAATTAATCCAAATAATATGAGTTACACTACTTGAGTCATGAAGAGTAGCACAACGAACCCATGATGGGTCCTAACCCACTGGTCCTAAGCCCCACTAATGATTGTCTTCCCTGGTTCTTCTGAGATGAGGACACCTCGAGCTCTCTATGGGGGAGAGGATGTAACATTCCGCTCCGCAGGGAAACCAGCCCCCCTCCCCCTTAATAATTAACATTAGTAGAATTTTTTTTTTCCTTTCTCCCCCTATCACCACCGACAGGTGGCAAGGGGGAAAAGGACAAAGGGGGAGACAACGGCACCAACACTGACGATGTGGAGGAGATGATGACAACGACAACGAAGAAGGAGTTGAAGTGCCAGATGACAGCAAGATGGCAGAAGAGGATGATGATTATTTGACAATGAGATTGAAAGGGGGAGGGGCACACGTGTGCCCCCTCACTCCCCCCCCCCCACTATCTATTCCCCCTCCCAATAATAAATCCCCCCCCCCAATCGTAAAGGGGTGGAGGAGATTACCGCCTCTTTTTTCCTTCCTCCCCCCTTTTTCCTACAGAGAGAGAGAGAGAGAGAGAGAGAGAGAGAGAGAGAGAGAGAGAGAGAGAGAGAGAGAGAGAGAGAGAGAGAGAGAGAGAGAGAGAGAGAGAGAGAGACCTTGGTGCCTGAAAGAGGGAGAGGGAGAGGGTGAGAGTGAGAGAGAAAGAGAGAGGGAGGGAGAGAGAGGGAGAGAAAGGGAGAGGTGAGAAGAGAGAAGAAGAAGAAAAAAGAGAGGTGAAAAGAAGAAGAAGAAGAAGAAGAGGGAGAGAGAAGAAGAAGAAGAAGAAGAAGAAGAAGAAGAAGGAGAGAGAAAGAGGGTGAGAGAGGGTGAGAGAGAGAGAGGGAGAGAGAGAGAAGCAAAAGAAGAAGAAGAAGAAGAAGAGAGAGAGAGAGAGAGAGAGAGAGAGAGAGAGAGCCTTTTTGAAAGGGTCTCCTTCTCTTCCCCTCCTAAAAGGGTGGCCACACGCATCTTTTTTTTCCCCACAAACCCATACCCCTTGTTCTACTTGGAGAGAGAGAGAGAGAGAGAGAGAGAGAAAGAGAGAGAGAGAGAGAGAGAGAGAGAGAGAGCCCTTGGTGCTAGAAAGAGAGAGAGGGAGAGGTGATAAGAGAGAAGAAAAAGAAAAAAGAGAGGTGAAAAGAAGAAGAAGAAGAAGAAGAAGAGGGAGAGAGAAGAAGAAGAAGAAGAAAAAGAGAGAAAAAGAGAGAAAGAGGGAGAGAGAGGGTGAGAGAGAGAGAGGGAGAGACAGAGAAGAAGGAGAGAGAGAGAGAGAGAGAGAGAGAGAGAGAGAGAGAGAGTCTTTTTGAAAGGGTCTCCTTCTCTTCCCCTCCTAAGAGGGTGTCCACACCCATCTTTTTTTTCCCCGTTGCCGCAAACCCATACCCCTTGTTCCGCTTGGATTATCCATAGTGTATTTCACTCCCCAATTGGCCCCATTAATCGAGTACAAGGTGCAAAAATCTAGTGTGCTTCGTGTCTAAGGGAGACTAAGATCGGGAATGGCCCCCAAGCAAAAGATGTCGCACACGGATGGGAGTCCCACAACGAGCAATGAAGCCGCGAGCGAGGGCATCACTTCCACTCCAACTGTGATACCGATCATAAATAATGAGTTTTAAATTAATAAGGAGCTTATTTTGATCTCTGCATGAAGTACATTAGATGTCATACGAGAACAGGTCATGGAAAGGGATAGGTTTCATCTCATACATTTGAAAGATAGAGTTGCAAAGTGTGGGTATCAAGAGAAGTTAATTGTATCTAGATGTTATGCGACAAACTTTCACATTAGCATAATAGCATTCCAAGGTATTGTCGAGTCTTCTTTTCATGAAAATAATAGATGGGTATTTTCCCACATTGAAAGTATGTTGTAGCCTGCACGCTTGACGAATTGCATGATAAGTTAGGGGAAATTCAACCTTGAATTTGTTAGGTCATTGGGATCTTGATGATGTATGTAGTTAATACAAACAACAACCTCGGGTAGAGAATTCAAGGGGTTAGGAAAACCCGAGGCAAAGGAAAGACGGATGCTTTTGTACTTGTTGAGAAGAAGGTTAGGTTATCGAACAATGTAAGTGACTTATAGAAATCATGTCATGTACAATGTTTGAAACCTTAACATATGCCTTAGCCGAAAGAAGGGTGTATTAAGAAAAATTTACATAGAACCGCTCCTGATTCCAAGGGGGAGAGCAAATACACGATGGAAATGTTATCGTGACTATTCGTGCAATGTTTGGAAAAGAATACCATTTTTTTTGTTGATTGATCAAACAATGTCCTAAATGCTTTTGCATTAAATTGATTGTTGGGATGTGATTTGGATGATTATTCCAAGTGCTTGTGTTTTATGGTAAATGCATGGTAGGGGTTAGTGATGACAAGTTGCCATGGGGACTGAAGGAATGTTTTCTTGGAAGATGATATTAGGCTGATTGCCTTGATTCTTAATTGGATTGATTAAGAAAGGATATTTTGCGCGGGTGGATCATCTCCAAGGTCACACCGCGTTTCAAGAGAGGGTGCTGATTGATTCATGGGCCGAAGGTCCAGTGGTGAAAAGGCCAACCATGGAAGTTGTGTGTCACTCCTAGGTCGCTTGGGGTCAGTGGAGCTTTGGACATCCCTTGCCTAGTACAAAAAAGAGTTGTAGACTGCCGTGCGCCCAACATCTAGGGCATTGGAAGATCCTATTCTAGATATTGGATGGAAAATATGGTGGCATGTGATTTGGACCGGGTACTTCTATTGGACAAAAGGGATACATAATTTCTCATGTATGGGTAGGAGACAAATATTAACGTAAAATTAAGTTAAGGAATTTGTTTGAACTTGTTTGTTAAAGGATTGCTTCCTCTGTATTTGTGTTTGTGCCATAAATTACGTGAACAAACCTTGTTCCCTAAAAGGATTAATTAATGAAGCTAATTTTAAATGTCACACATAAATGTGATAGGACTTAATTAGATAATTAAAGAATGTGTACTGAGGGAAGCAGGTGGGTAGAACCCCGACGGGTGTGTCCTACGGCAAGGTGGTCCTAGAGAACTGGGAGGCTTCTCACAAGATTTTACCTTTGTTCAACCTTTAGGCATTGCTAGGTTAGAACCCGATTCATGCTATTTTAGGGACCGGAATGGAACTATGCCCTACGGGCAGAGAGGTTGAGCGGTGCATCCCTCTCATTTCCCATTCTCTTTGAACCAAGTGCAGCATGGGTCTGCTTCGGCTTGGGTATCTCTGCGTAAAGTAGGATGTCCAGGACTCTCTCGATGCTAGAATGTTCTCAGGAGACCTTGACCACTAGAAACCCAAATTTCAGGCCGATCCTAGTGGGTTCGGCCACAAACATTCCATTGCAAGGCGGAGTCAAGAAAGCCTAGGCAACAAATCCCGTGATATTTCATGGGAGCGTCGGGCGGCGTCGCTTAGACTTGTCTCTCGATAGACCACTAAAAACATACATGGATAGCCGATAGGCGGGCATGTTACAATCATTAATTTTAGGTGGGTGGCATGCATACAATGAAGATTGAAACAAGAGAGTATATGAAATCATAATCTCCCCAACAAAAGGAATTAAGCTCAATAAGTGGACTAAAATGAGATATTAAGATTGGATTTATACATCTCTTCAGTGTTTAGGGAAGGCAGATGAAGCATGATCCACCATGATGCCAATCTCTCCATGAAGCAAGTCCGGTTGATTAGAGCACTCCAATGGATGAAGCCTTCAAGGATTTTATGCTTCCACTAATGGTAGAGATTCTCGTGCTTGTTTCCAAGCTTGTCTTCAAGAATGGAAAGCTTTAAATGGAGTTTTCATGGCTACCCACAAGAAATCTCTGCATGCTGAGCTCCATGTCTTCAATCTGGGTAAGAGGGGAAAAAGGGACTAAAGGATCTCTTGAGGGCTCAGTTTCTAAGGGGTTATGGCCTACTTTGAGAGCTTGGGTTAAGCTTTAATGGCTATTTAGGGCAAAGTATAGCAGTGACTAAAGTTTACAAGTGGTGAGAGCTCAAACGCTGAGTAATGAGGGCCAAGACCTAGTCAAGGAGGTCAAGGAGGATAGTCAATGCCATGGGGAAGCACCAGAGAGGCCAAGAAGAGTTGGGGAATGGGGAAGCTAGAGTAGAGAACAAAAGTGCAAAATGCACCACAAATTGTGGGCTATTCCTTGAGGTGAATGTTTGGTAGCAACCTTCATAAAATGCACCACAAATTGTGGGATATTTCCTAAGGTGAGTGCTTGGTAGCAACTCTTCACAAGGGTGCTCCACTTGGTCCTAGGGGGATAGGGAATACTCCTATGGTCTTAGCTAGGCACATTCTGATGGGACCTAAAATGGGCTGGCACTGGCTATGGCACTAGCCAGACCTCATGCTCATGACAGAAAAACACACCCTCACGGCCTCGCGGGCCAGGAGTGTCAATCTGCTGCTAAAGGACAAACTGTCCTAAAGCCTAATCTATGCTTTGATAGTTTTGTAGTTTTGTAGTCCGACGTTTTCCTTTCTATGAACTCCACAGAGGGAGAACCCATATACATTGGCAATAAATACCACAATAATCACATACATGGGAGGCAACCTATTGGTAGAAACACTGCGGCCCCACTGCTTAGGATGCCTTTCCACACTTTCATTTTCAAAAGTACTCCATGAGATACCATGTGTCCCTTACCAAATAATCCCCCAAGAAACGAATGTCTATCCTACAGCTTAGGATGCCTTTCCACACTCAAGTGTGTGTCATTGTCATTGAAAACAAGTGCTATGCATCCAGTTTTTTTTATTCTAACACCATGGTTTACATGCACATGAAAAGTGAATGCTCCTAAAGTGCTCAAACATCATTTTAAATCAGAAACGTGCTTGTGCACAACCAGGCTTTTCAAATGCTTATTCCCTATCGCGTTGCGGCGATGCAAGGATAGCACCGAGATAACACTCGTGCTACTATCCTCTTAATTAAAATACACAAACCCTAATTGACTAATCAATCCCATTGAATAACTAAGATTAGGATGAGTAATGGTAAGATATATCAAGCTACCCATATCTGCTTGTATATTGTAACATTCTCTATCTCACTTCCAACATCAACTCCAAGATTTATATTCTGATCTAGTGGTGTTTCCATGGGCTTACAATCCATCATTCCATACTTGATCAACATTCTGTAGTAGCCAAATTCCTTGAGGTGTAGTCATTACCTCAATGCCATTAAATATTTCAGCTCTCCCAAGTCTTTCATTTTAAACTCTACCTATAACATGGATTTAATTTCAGCAATACCATGGTCATCATCTCTAGTAATGATTAAATCATCTATATAAATAGCTAAGATCACATACCCTATCTATCTCTGCTTAGTGAACAAACTATGATTTGTATTTTTCATCTAAAATCAAAGTTACTATAAATACAAGTTGATCTAAGCATTCCATGATCTTGGTTCCTATTTTAATCCATAAAGTACTTTTTTAAACCTACACATATGATTTGGATCATGAAGGTGTACTCAAGTTGTTCTATATACACTTCTTCAATTAAATATCCATTTAGAAATGCATTTTTGACATCCATCTACAAAAGCTTCCATCCCTTAAATGCTAGCTCTCATAGTTTCCATTTTTGCAATTGGACCAAAAGTCTTCTCATAATCAAGACCATACTATTGCGCATACCCTTTATTAACCAACTGTGCTTTGTATCTCTCTAGAGATCCATCTGCTTTGCATTTCACTTTATAAATCCATTTAAAGCCAATGGATTTTTTGCCTTCAAGAAACTTGACCAAATTCCAAGTGTCATTTTTAGCCAATGCAATATATTCTTCATCCATATAGTTGCATACCAATTCTCATCACTAATTTCTTCACTGAACTTGTACACTCTTTGTAACCCATCATTTTAGTCATGTAAGAAAAGTGTTTGCATGAATACCCACTGTAAGTCAGCCTATCAACATGCTTGTTGACTCTCTTTGACCTTCTTTACTATGGTACACTATGCTATTCCCTCTCATGAGGTGGTACATACCTACTTTACCTAACTCCATGCATAGTAATAGACTATATACCAAGTTCACGATCAAGACTATCACTACTAGGTGACTCATAACTAGAAGTAACTTCCACTTTTGTAATATTCTCACCTTTGAACAAAGCAACATCAAATCCCTGCACTAGTTGGTTCTTAACATCCTGTTGAAACATTTTCCCCTTCTCTTCAACTTCTTTATCTTTACTTGCAATATCCTCTATCTTCTTCTCTTGTATTGTACCTAAAGAAGAACTATTCATATACTGAAGATATACAAGAAATCCAATATCCTCGTGGACAAGAAGACATTGATGTTAATTCTAATGAAAAGGGCAATCTGCTTCCCACTTCTGGAATTCCTCATCAATAAGTCTAAACCTTGTTTGCAAAGTTTTTCTAGCAGCATTGGTATCTTCCACTAAATCATTGTAATGGACAAATCTCTCAATCTCTAGGCTCTGCACATGTCTATCATAAGACTCCCTATAGTCCTTTAGTTTGTCTTCAAGATCCTTCAAGAGCTCTTCAAATCAAAGGGAACATTGAGCATATCTCTAATGTAAATGAATCTACATGAATTTCGAGTTGCATGGAGGAAATCAAAGAGCTTCTCAACACATGTACCCTCTAGATTCTCTTCTTCCATTCCCTTTAGAGGAATCTTCCTTTTAGTCATCCCGATTACTTATAGAACCAAATTCTGAAACAACAAGAAAAGTTTAGGAATACAAAGAAATGATCCACATTTGCTTACATTCAAATAATCAATTTAAATGTGTGTAAGTTGTGGAAAGGAAGTGGCATTATCACAACAAACTAGGAATGTGGATTCTGATCTAGGGGAAATGAGCCCACTAGTGTAAGCTTCTATGTCATAAACATGGATGTCTATGAGTGTTTGCTAGGAATGGACTATCTAATCTGCAATGATGATTACATCCATTGTGAACGAGGCTAGATCTTATAACCAAACCTCAAAGAAGATTAAATAACTACTCAAGGTAAAGCTAGTAACCAAAAAATCTAAAACCTAAAAGAAAATCAAGTTAGCCTTAGCTCTATGAATAGTACAAGGGCTAAGAAAAGTATTGCATGTATCCTTAATCAAACTCAATAGAATTAGCTAGAATAAGAAATCAAAAGAGGATTGCATTCAACATGACTTCAAAATGACTTATAAAATGCAAGTTGAGTCTTCAAGCATGGAACCGTGGCATCATCTTTTGCGTTTCATTTGCCATTTGTGATTTATGACTTTATGACTTATAAAATCAATTATGGAGGTTAGAGGAGCTTTGTGGAGCCCTGTCGCATTTCATCCAATGAAAATTAATTGTCTCAATTATTTCTCAAAGCTTGTGCACAAGAAAAATAATTGATTCAATCATTTCTCAATAGAAAAATAATTGATTCAATCATTTCCCAACACCTATGCATAAGAAAAATGACAAATAGAAGTTTGTTACTTTAGAAATTTATTGCTTTGTGAGCATGAATAGGTTTGGTCAAGAGCACACGTATTCTCAGCTTGCAAGGTGCAAAGTGTGGTTGTGGGAGAGAGAAAAAAATGCATAGAAGGAAAGTTTGTGTAAAAACAAGCATGACTTGGGAACCTTAGAACTTTCTCAAAAGGTACCATGCACTAAATAAAAAATAAGGCCTAGAAATGTTTCCTTTCACCTAAAAAATAATGTTATTAAAGTGCCATAACGTTGGGAAAGGTCAGTGATACATGTCACAAGTTCTAAGGCAACAACAATATACCCACCATACGTGTGAAGTAAATTGCTAATTATACTTTAAGGAAAGGTCCTTTCAAAATGAATTTTTAAACCACAAAGCAAAATTTTGAACCACTTAGCTCTTTTCTTGCTTCGTTTCATCAGTGCAAGATAGCGTTATTACAACTCAATTTTTTTTGGCACCACCTAGTACATAAGGTAAGATTTCATCACATAGGTCCCATAATGCACAGTATTTGCTATAGTCTTAGGCTTGTAATTGCCTTTGACAAATCTTGGCTATCTCTATACTAATGTAATTTATGAAATTGTTTACAAATTTTATCTAAAATTTTCTTCAAATCTTGTTCAAAATTTCATTTACAAGATTTTTGAAAAATTATTTTCTATGAATTTCTGTCCAAAATTGATTTCTCCATGTTTTTAGACAAATGAAATGTGAAAATTATATTTCTCTCTTATGCATTTGATGTCAAAGGGATGTGCCTTTTCCTTATACTACTATCAATCTTTGTGATTTATAGAGTGGCCTTCTTCTACATCATGCTTTTATTATTGCTCTTAGAGTTCTACCTTCTACTGGCTAAACTTGGGCGTAGAGAGCCATATTCTCCTTCCACACTTTCTTGACTTTTTTCGAGAGCTTGAGAACTTGCTATTGAACTCGTTGTGCCAATAGATTCTTGCTACCACATAAGTGAGGCATCATTACGCAATTTTGAGGTAAATTTCTATCGAGATAAAAACTTCAAGAGTAGGGGTAGGGTGTGTAGTTTGGTTTGGGGTTGGAAAAATTTGGATGATAGTAATAGTAAGAATGGAAGTAGATGGATTAATCATTTACAAAGATTTCTCTTGGCTACAATTTTTTCCATGGGAGGCATGCACCAGTAGAACATAGTGTGACAATTATGCAAGTGATCTTTCATGCACTTTGAAGAAAACACCAATGTCATTCAAGTATCTCATGATGTGTAGCAAGTACTCGAGTAAATTACTCATGAATATATGTATGCTTACGTGGGTTCAAAATAATGTATTTTTAAAATACCATTTATATACATTTTTTACATATAGAAGGGTGTAATATAAAGGGGTTATTTACATATTGAATAGAAAAGGATTATATTTATTCAATAAAAATTCACAAATAAGGATATTTATAAATAGGCCTTGAATGCACGTGATATAGAGAATATACATATAGTAACTTCCTCGAGAACAAGTATGGTATACATCAAACTAACAACTGGATGCATAAGATCCTTGGCTATGTCAACCTTTTGCTTGTTTGGCTTGGGGTTGTCGTACTTTTGAGTTTTTTTTTTGTTTCTTCTAGAGATTTTAGATGGCTAGAACTAAGGCTACTACAAGAAAGTAGAAAGTTGATCCTCGAGGCCTTACTTCAAAGATCCATCAGTCCTCCAAGTCTTCTAAACTTGCAAGGAAATCAAAGCCAAGGAGAAATTTTTCACAGCATGTTAGATGTCTAAAGGAGATTGGAAGTGCAATGAAGGCTCTAGATAATGCAATTCCAAAATTTCCCTTTCAAAGTCTTGTTAGAGAAATTTTTGACAATTACTCTTGATTGTTTTAGATGGACAAGAACAACTCTCAATTGCATCCATGAGGCTGCAGAAGATTTTTTGATTGAGTTTTTTCAAGATTCCTATATATGTGTTGCTCATGCACATATGCTTACACTTATGGACAAATACATGATAATTCTTAGGAGGTTAAGATATAGATTTTCAAAGAACCTTGAGTTAGTCCCCCTTACTTATGTGAAGACTTTCAATATTTTAAATGTGCCTCCATATAGGAAAAAGAAAGGTGATATCCAGGTCCTAAGGTTGAAGATGTCAACCAATGAAAAGGATACAAGACTACATGAGAAAGAGGAAAATTCCACATAAGAGCAAGCAGATAAATGGAGGGAGTATAGAAGGAAGAAGACAAAAGAAAAGGAAGTAGAGCAACTACCATCTTTTGAAAAAGAGCTATCTACCCTTCTTGAAAGGGTTGATCCTAAGGGCTTCAATGTTTGTTGCTTTGTACTAGGTGATATTAAACAGAAGGTCTAATATGATATTTTTTGAGTCTGATTATGTTCAAATCCTCAAGAATTAAATGAGAGAAGTAAATGACTATTCTTCTTGCTAGAATGAGGTATAATATATCCCAAAAAAAATTTACTCACTATATTTTTCTAGCAATAGTCTTTCATGTTTATGCTTACTATCTCCATTCCTTTGTTAGGTGTGTAATGCATGAGCTCCCCTTTGATATACAACAAAAAATTCAGGTTCTTGATCCATCTATCTCATACTATATGAGAAGCGAGCTGCTTGATGCAAGTGTATTTCATCATTGGTTCAATCCAATTGACTTTGAAACTTTGGAGATCCTTCTAATTCCATACAATGAAAAGTAAGTAATTTGATATTGATGATAATAATATAATCTATTGTAAAACTTAACAATAAACTAAAAATCTTTTCTTACAAATGTATGACAATTTTCAAGGGATTGCTATACAAGTGAGCATGTTTGGTATATGAGAGCAAAGGTCATGAAGTACATAATAGTCAATTGTATGAAACCGACAAGAATAGATAGTAGTGGTGGCTTGGACAATGAAGGAGAGGAGATGCATGTAACTATAGTAGGTGAAGCTATGCCTTTAACACCTAAGGCAACCAAAGTATCAAAGGAAAGAAAAAGGACTCCTAGAAATGATATCCTTTCTCTTAAGAAAAGTCCTAAAAAAAGATGTAGCTTTACCTCATTGCTTTTAAGCCCCTTGTGTGTATAAGTCATTGAGATGGTTGAAAAAAATTTACCACAAAATTTGTACATGTATTTTATATTGATAGTAAAGATATATTTTCTTCAATATCTTTACATTGTATATTCTTGTCTCTCCTTGTTGATATCTGCAAAAAATATGTTATAAATGTTTATTAATCAAGGAGTGAAATCAGGTATACACCTAACTGGATATAATATGATATAAAAAAATTTGTTATTAAGTTAGAACACAAATGAGCATGGTAGTTCAATATCTTCAATTTGTAAATCCATCCTTACTTGATGTAGTGTACATGATGATCTAACCTTTACGATTGCAATAATGTCTTCACTAAACCAAACATAAAGTTCCACTATATGGTCTTTGCTAAAATTATTAAGATTTTGATCTAAAGCAACCAAACTACCACCAACATAATGCCATCTACTATAATAAAAGCTAAGGATGAAATTTTGAGTAGCAACCATATATCTACAAGCTATAAAGTCTTGATCTATCTTACATATAATGTTTTCTTCTATCCTAGTATCATATCCCTCATTAACAAATTGTTCATAAGTTAATCTCTTCACTGAAAATATGGCATTTGATCTTCTTATCTCAGTATTAGAAAAGAAATCAACAAATATATTAATAGGTATGAACAAA